>NC_088399.1:40943058-41083764 GCF_034236695.1 Oncorhynchus nerka
CAACATGTCCTCCCACTGTGTGAGATAGAGGATAGAGGAAACATTCATTTCTACAGAATACATCTACAGGGACATTTGCACAATGACAGAAACATGCAACCTTGAAAAAGGACAGAAAGACAAGGCTGGCAAGACTTATGCTATTTGTCATATTCAGCCATCAATGTTCCCAAAGCCCACAGAGTATTTACTGATCGGATGTGATTTTATGTTCCTTTCAGGGGAAATTGTTAAAGGGATTTACGTCAGAGGTACTGGATCCTTGAATGTTCAGAGGCCTGTGTGTAACGGTGAGCGCAAGTCGTTGAGTGTGTGTTATAGGGGATGGAGAAGAGATAGAGAGAGAGAGAGGAAATAGTGCAGTTTTTTCTCAATTGCTAAAACACTAAAAACCCATTGGCTGAACAAAGTTCTCAGTTGCCCGGACTCATTTAGCTAATTATGCAGTCTGTTGTCAATACCTTAAACCATTTCACATGGTAAAACACCATTTGCAGATCTCACTTAGACTTTTCAGCAAAACTCTAAACACATTCTCATTCTCAAAATACATTCTGCACTCTAATGCACATGTCATCCATACTGGTAAACACAAGTGGCAACAATCAAATACAAATAGAGAACATATGTCATTGATTGAACACAACCACTCAAAATTGATTTAACCTGTTTCAAATGATGCGACACAACCAATATAAGCCAGTTCAGAGAACAAACAGGTTGTTGAAGGTGGGAAGGAGAAAGTCTGAGAATGGATACTGTAGTACAGTGCATTGTAGGCTGTATACTGTACAATGGATGAATTGTATGGCCCTGAACATTGTGCTTTCCATTTATTAACAGTACTGACTGCTCAATAGATGTTGACTGGTTGCAGGTTCATATCAACAAAGAACAAGAATTAGTATCACAGTATCACAGAGACAATGGACAGGTTTGTGAGATGCAGAGTACAGTACTGTGAAAAAAAATAGGGGTACAAGGAGGAGGAAGAACAAAAAACAAAATTGCAAAGAGCAAAGCAGAGTAGTAGTTTCTGATAAATTTTGAGCTACTATGATAGAACATGTTTTCGTTCATCAAAAGACAATGACGGAAAAATATGAATATTTTTTTTAGATAAAAATGTACTTCTCCCTGAGAATTGTATGTTTTGAACAATGTGTTTTCTATTTTTCGGGGTGTATTGTTTACTGACTGCTTGAGAGTGTATATCATTTTGATCACTTTGTTTATGATTTGAGAGCAGTGTTTGATTTTGAACACAGGTAAAACTGTTTTGAGGCGAATGTTTAATTTTGCAAAAGGAGTCAGAGGTTATGTAAATAGTGCTAGAAGATGAGGTTTTGTGTTGAATGTTTTCAGGAAATGGAGCAAGGTTTCAGAAATTGTGTTTTAGCAATTGAGAAAAACTGTAAAAGAGAGTTAAAAAAGGAAACGTCTAGAGAGAGAGGGGGGGTAATAATAAGAGAGTTAAAAAGGAAAGTGTGAGAGAGAGAGAGGGGGGGGTAATAATAAAAGAGTTAAAAAGGAAAGTGTGAGAGAGAGAGAGAGGGGGGGTAATAATAAAAGAGTTAAAAAGGAAAGTGTGAGAGAGAGAGAGAGAGGGGGTAATAATAAAAGAGTTATAAAGGAAAGTGTGATAGAGAGAGAGGGGGTAATAATAAGAGAGTTAAAAAGGAAAGAGAGAGAGAGAGAGAGAGAGAGAGAGAGAGGGAGAGAGAGAGGAAGACACAGAGAGAGAGAGAGAGAGAGAGGGGGGGGTAATAATAAGAGAGTTAAAAGGAAAGTGAGAGAGAGAGAGGGAGAGAGAGCGAGGAAGACAGAGAGAGAGAGAGAGAGAGAGAGAGAGAGAAAGAGAGAGAGAGGGGGTAATAATAAGAGAGTTAAAAAGGAAAGAGAGAGAGAGAGAGAGAGAGAGAGAGAGAGAGAGAGAGAGAGAGAGAGAGAGAAAGACAGAGAGAGAGAGAGAGAGACAGAGAGAGACAGAGAGAGAGAGAGAGAGAGAGAGAGAGAGAAAGAGAGAGAGAATGGTGATGGAGAGAGAGGAAATATCATAGAAAAAAGGAACACTGGACCTTTACACTCACAACATTCTCCCTATCCACACACACACACACACACACACACACACACACACACACACACACACACACACACACACACACACACACACACACACACACACACACACACACACACACACACACACACACACACACACACACACACACACACAGAGTTACTCACAGTTCATATTGATCTGCTGGCTCAGTTCAATCAGCTCCATCTCAGTAGGCATGTAGCCCATGGTCCTCATGCAGTTGCCCAGGTCTTTACAGCCGATGAAGCCGTCATGGTCTTTGTCAAACTCTTTAAAAGCCTCACGCAACTCTGCGAGACAGAGGAACACATGGAAAAATATCAATTGGGTTTTTCAACCACATGATCAAAATCCTTGTTAGTTTATTGTTACTACTACAATGAGTGTAGTGGTATAATGAACATGAGGGTGAGAGGTAAGCTTGTGTAAGCTTGGAACAGTCCACGATGATTTTGGGCAGAAAAGTTCATAGAAAGGCACTTAAAGGCACACAACATGACAATGAAAGTTTACCACGGTCAGACCTTGGTTTGACTGCATCTAAACCAGGGAGGACTGCTACAGCCTGATCTGGACTATGCAATACCATGCAATATGAAGGCTCTTTGTCATTTAAACTGTATGCTCCTGTATAACGATACGTACCATCCATTTCCTCCGGCCTCAGCTCTCTATCCTGTAAAGAAGACAGGGTTAGGACCCAGTGTGTGGCATTCTTCAGGTGATGACTCATGATGCTACAAAACTCTTGTCAGATATGATCGATTCAACAATAGTATAATGAACAAAAATATAAACGCAACATGCAACAATTTCAACGATTTTACTGAGTTACAGTTCATATAAGGAAATCAGTCAATTGAAATAAATAAATTAGGCCTTTGTCGATGGATTTCATATGAATAGGCAGGAGCGCAGCCATAGGTGGGCCTGGTAGTGCATAGACCCACCGAAGAGCCAGGCCCAGCCAATCAGAATTTGTTTTCCACACAAAAGGGCTTTATTACAGACAGAAATACTCCTCAGTTTCATCAGCTGTTCAGGTGGCTGGTCTCAGACGATCCCACGGGTGAAGAAGCCGGATGTGGAGGTCCTGGGCTGGCGTGGTTAAACGTGATCTGCGGTTGTGAGGCCAGTTGGACGTACAGCCAAATTCACTGAAACGACGTTGGAGGCGGCTTATGGTAGAGAAATTAACATTCAATTCTCTAGCAACAGCTCTGGTGGACATTCCTGCAGTCAGCATGCCAATTGCACACTCCCTCAAGACTTGAGACATCTGTTGCATTGTGTTGAGGGACAAAACTGAACATTTTAGAGTGGTCTTTTATTGTCCGCAGCACAAGATGCACATACTGTATGTAATGATAATGCTGTTCAATCAGCTTCTTGATATGCCACACTTGTCAGGGATATGGATTATCTTGGTAAAGGAGAAATGCTCACTAACAGGGATGTAAACAAATTTGTGCACAAAATTTGAGAGAAATATTATTTTTGTGCGTATGGAACATGTCTCGTATCTTTTATTTCAGCTCATGAAACATGGGACCAGCACTTTACATGTTGCGTTTATATTTTTGTTCAGTATAATATATCATAGAGTACCTTTGTCATGTGTGCAACCCCTTTCTTGTGTTAAATCATGTAATGATGAACCCAAATGCTTGCCTGGCTACCCAGACTCCTTGTTCCGGCCAAATTCTCCGCAATAAGTCTGGATCTGAGTAGCTCCCCAACCCTTCACCGAATGCGAACACATTTGGAGCCGTCTGATTGGTCCAGAAACCGATGGATTGGGCCAGGACACACGTGGGTAGAGAGTCATTGGCTTTGATACTCTGATTGGTTAGAGACGATCCAATCGTTGATGTTTTTGTTTTATACAACGCCCCTCGTGCCCTTTGTCAAGACAAATGACTTCAATGTTAGCAGTCTCAGTCTAAAGTATGTAGTGAACGACAAAACAGGGGAAGAATTTAGTGCGAGTCGTCAGGCTACCCAAATGCAACTTAGTCTAGAGAATTTGTCTGACGCTTGTCTGAGTAGCCTATCTACTTAAGTGAGAGAGAGGTACATGCCACCTTTGAAGGTTGGTGGTGAGTCGTGGGGGAACAAGGACTGAAGGAGTTCCTTTTGTTCTCTCTCAGGGTTAAAGTCTAGCCTTTGAAGTAGCTCTACCTCGCATCCATCCCTGCATCCCCAGAACAGAGTACATCGTCAGGACATGTATAACGGATGTGAAATGGCTAGCTTATATGGACGGTGCCAGTATACCAAGGAGAGGTCAGTACACATCTTCCCTTAACGACAAGGCCTTGCCACTGATCACAGTGAGAGTGAGACAGATGAAGACATCTGCCGCTGCTCCACGCAGACTTTAGTACTCGGGATAGCAGTCTGTCAGGTTAATACTAGGTGTACCACAAGGACTTACAATCTATCAGCGTGACACAAATGGCAATGAGTGCCATCACACACACACCCACACACACAGTCGCATACGCATACACTTATCTTCACACCAACTGGCAGGCATTCTATATGTAGTTACTGCAAATATTTTGAGTCCATTACCTTCTTCTTTGAGTCCATAAGGAGTGTATTGGTCAACGTGGGTGAAAAAGAAGCAGACAAAGACAGAATGTCTGTATGATTGTGTGCAAGCTTTTGTGAACACTGTTTTATCAGGCGCAGCTACATACAGTAAATGTGTCTCTGCATGCATTATGGGCATGTGTCTGTTTGTGTCTGGACTTACGTACAGCCTGCCGGCTCTCAGCGAAGCCCTTGCGTAGAAAGATGCAGGCAGGCCCCAGTACGTTGTGCATGTTGCCTCCGTTCTGAGCCATAGCCACTAGAGGCTCAAGATAGGCCCCCCCAGTCCCTTCCTCACAGGACTGCACTGCTCTGTAGTTCTTCTTCTGGTCCTGGGGCCACAGACATCCAGGTTGTGGGGCCAGGACATAGAGGTGCAGGGGCAGAGACAGGGACACAGACTGTGACTCAGCTTGTGGATGGACAACATGGAGTCAGACTACAACAAGAGGCTAGCTGGCATGAGGGTGGGTGGATGGAGGTGGAGATAGAGAGGCTGAGGTCTGCTAGTCCCTGTGAGGTCAAAGGTCAGGATGGTAATGGGGCTGGTCGGGGTGTCAGTCATGTGAAAAGAACACAGTCAGGGGCTGGGTTCAGTGAACCGGGCACTGAATGCCACCCATCCATCCATCCATCCCAAAGATGCTCTCTGTGCAGCTGGGAACACTTATTTGACTCAGCACTCAGCACATACAATCAAAGAGACACAACAGCTAACTAAGACAATCAGACCAATCCACGAGAGAACACGCAGGAAGACACAAACAGATATCTGCAAGCCATTCTGCTTTTGATAGACACAGTTTAGTGTTCCGTGTGACAGTGACCCCAAAAATGGTCACACTCATTACTGGTTAAAGATGTAGGGTTGTCAATACATCATTTAGTCTAATCTCCATTTAACCTTTAAATACAGGGTTTAGTTCATGATAGGATAGCCACTTGCATATGAAAGCGATGGATGGCTTATTTGTGCTCATTCCAATTAGCCATTGTCCCAATGGAAGGAACAAATCCATCCAGCCATTACATTATAATGACCAATTAGTCTGTGGACCACGGGCAGCGGCAGGCCACACAATGCCCAGCCCCAATTACAGACAGAGCCTCAGGTTAATTAAAGAGGGGAACATCAGCCACCCTTGAAACCTTTACAAATATTAATCTGCACCAAGGCAAATAAGGGCCAACCTTTCTGCAGTCGAATGACAGACCAACAGAAAAGTGGCATCAGTGGACAGAGCTGAGCTGTGTTTAGAGACCGGAACGCTGACAGGCTTATGACAAAAGTGTCACTATACAAGGAACACTGAGCTGGCAACTTAAGAAGGACATGCTTCTATTTCCCTCCATTGTTTGTTTCCCCCCCAAAATAACCTTTCTCAGCAGCGAGACAGCTCTCTCTCTATCCCTGCCCCACTATCCTTCCTTCCCTCCCTTGGTGGGATTTGAATTAGCTTGGTGGGATATTTTGGGTGACCTTCATACTCCATCTGTTGCTGTGGAACTTCTAATGCCAGCTCCTGCCATGCTACAGTGCACCCCATCGCACTGTCCACTGGGTAATGTGAGCAAGTGATGCATGAAGCAGTGCAGATTTTCTTAAGGTCCAGTGTGTCACCAAAACCACTACTAACGCGGAGACGTTAAAAATGATGACGTTGAAATGGCAGCTAGAACCATATTGGAATGTGAGAAGCAGTCGAGAAGTAACTTCCTATTTACCAGAAGGCTTCAACTGTTGCTTGTCATATTGTACTGTACACGCTCAAGGATATACAGCTGCCGAAGGGGATTTAAATCCCTGATGCATGGTGTCCCAGCGCTCCCACTGAACATGGAATCCTGTCTTTATTGTGCAGTTATCATTGCACTAGATAGCTAAAGAACTGTGGCTGTCATTGTTGTACGCAGACTAAGCATGTCGCGCTGGCAGATACTGTAAAACTAAGTCAAATGTATCCATTCTATAGATACATGCCGCTCAGTCAAATCCAGTTTGTAGTCCACGTATGGAACAATGAACATCAGCCGGTTGCAAAAACAACCTGCGTCAACAAGGTTTCTGCTAAGATCAGGTTATGGTTTGTGGCGCTCCTGCAGGCAGGGTTAAACAGGATAGCGCCACCTGTTGGTTTGTCCGCGCCACTGTATCCCCTCTGAAGGGGTGAAGTGGTGATGCTGGTTTGGGGCTAAGTCCTTTGACTCATGTGGTTGATCTTGACATGAACCTGCTCATTGACACCACTCATCCCAGCGAGCGGGTTCCAGGACACCACTGGACACTGTCGACTACAGTTGAGTGACGGTTAAGCATCATTGGCTACACTGAGGACTCCAACACAGTCACTTCAGCTCAACTGACATTCAGTAGGGAAAAACAGTTATATGTCCATCTGGTATATATCTATGACAAAGAAATATGGAAAAACAGACACAATACAGTCCTAATGTGTGGTGGAGTGGTACTGTCGTCATCCAGTCCACAAATGATTTCAAGCATCACAGTCGGTATTCTATTCTGGTCAGCGGACTATTTTTAGTTACAGTGGTTCAGTGGGGTGGATGAGACAACAGCATGACACACTAGGTTGTCCTGTCTCCTCTAATATTCACAACTAGCCTATAAGAGCGGGAACACTGCTCCTCGGACCAGAAGTCTGACTGAGATGTCCCACAGTCAATACAGCAGTGTGCACTAAAACCGAGTCTCCCACAGTCAATACAGCAGTGTGCTCTAAAACCGAGTCTCCCACAGTCAATACAGCAGTGTGCTCTAAAACCGAGTCTCCCACAGTCAATACAGCAGTGTGCTCTAAAACCGAGTCTCCCACAGTCAACACAGCAGTGTGCTCTAAAACCGAGTCTCCCACAGTCAATACAGCAGTGTGCTCTAAAACCGAGTCTCACACAGTCAATACAGCAGTGTGCTCTAAAACCGAGTCTCCCACAGTCAACACAGCAGTGTGCTCTAAAACCGAGTCTCACACAGTCCAACACTACTGTAAACATTCCAGTAGAGTCTGCTGAGGGGAGAAGGCTCATAATAATGTCTGGAACGAAGCTAATGGAATGGCATCAAACACCAGGAAACCATGTGTTTGATGTATTTGATACCATTCCACTGATTCCGCTCCAGTCATTACCACGAGCCTGTTCTCCACAGTGAAGGTGCCACCAACCTCCCATGACACAATCCCAGGGTCAAAAAGGTCCAGTGTGGTCCAATAACCTCCAGTCAAGTTAAGGACACATAGTGAGACATGCACCACAGACAGTCAGGGGTTCAGGTGGACCACAGCCAGTACACAAAACCTTACCTTCTTGGAGAAGTGAGATTTGACAGAGTTCCCCATGGTGAAGTCCCTCTCAGTGTGTGGTGCGTCTCTAAACGTGTCTGTGTTAGTATGCCTGTGTGGTGTGTGTGCATGTGTTTGCGTGTGCATGTGCATGTGTTCCTGTGCATGGGATAAAGAGAAAGGGGATCCAGTGGGTCAGAAACCAAGACGAGGGAATTTAGGGGGAGAGAGAGACGCACAGAGAAAGAGTGGGAGAGTGAGGTTGCACAGGATCAACATAGGACCTAGAGGGAAGGACACTGGGAGTCACAGGAAGAGAGGGAAGAGGGGAGGTAAACCTAAATGGAGGAAAGCAAAGAAATACTACAAAGAATGAAAGATCAAAGTGACAAAGACATGAGAGGGAGAGGAGGCAGGCATGTCTTAGCGAGATGCATGCGCTCAAAGCAGAAAATGCAAGATTGCTTTATTCATTGGCTGACCGTCCTCTCTCTCTCTCCCTGTCTCTCCCTCTTCTCCCCCCCCTCTCCCGTCTCTCTCTCTCCCTCTTCCCCCCCTCTCCCTCTCCCATCTCTCTCTCTCCCTCTTTCCCCTCCTCCCTCTCCCATCTCTCTCTCTCCCTCAGTCTCTCCCTCTTTCCCCCCTCCCTCTCCCATCTCTCTGTCTCCCTCAGTCTCTCCCTCTTTCCCCACCTCCCTCTCCCGTCTCTCTCTCCCTCACTCTGTTGCACTGTTTCAAACCATCTCTGCAAAGAGAAAGTGGTGAAAAAGCTCAATAACATATTACCTTCCCCCGAACAACACACTGGAGACACTAATCCAAATACACACACATGCATACACTGGATTAAACCCACACATGCATACACTGGATTAAACACACACATGCATACACTGGATTAAACACACACATGCATACACTGGATTAAACCCACACATGCATACACTGGATTAAACCCACACATGCATACACTGGATTAAACCCACACATGCATACACTGGATTAAACCCACACATGAATACACTGGATTAAACCCACACATGCATACACTGGATTAAACACACACATGCATACACTGTATTAATCACACACATGCATACACTGGATTAAACCCACACATGCATACACTGGATTAATCACACACATGCATACACTGGATTAAACCCACACATGCATACACTGGATTAAACCCACACATGCATACACTGGATTAAACCCACAGATGCATACACTGGATTAAACACACACATGCATACACTGGATTAAACCCACACATGCATACACTGGATTAAACACACACATGCATACACTGGATTAAACCCACACATGCATACACTGGATTAAACCCACAGATGCATACACTGGATTAAACACACACATGCATACACTGGATTAAACACACACAGATGTGGGGCTATGGAGCTAAAAATACAACACACGCTCTCTCTTCCCCCTCTCTTTTTCTCCTCCCTCTCTCTCCTCGCTCTCTCCCTCTTCTTTCTCTCTTCATGTACATTTTAGTCATTTGTCAGATGCACTTTTCCAGTGCAATTTACAGGAGCAATAAGGTTAAGTGCCTTGCTCAAGGGCACATTGACTGATTTTTCACCTAGTTAGCTTGGGGATTCTAACCAGTGACCTTTCGGTTACTGGCCCAACGTTCTTAACCAATAGGCTACCTCCCCCTCTCTCGTACACACACATGTACACACACAGAAGAGTGCGCTCATCACAAAGGCATGCTAAACTAGAAGGGACAGTATTGAGATCAACGTCAAAGCTCTACAAAATATGCACGAAATGAACATAAAAGGCATGTGAATTATGGACCGACCACACACACACACACACACACACACACACACACACACACACACACACACACACACGTACATGTACTACACACACGCGCAAACACACACCACAAATCACTGCATATACTTGCTAGACAGCTACAGGGGTCTCAGCTTTTAGACAGCAAGCACCACAGGGATGCTGATGCTGATAGCAATCCTTGCAATCCCCTGCAGTGGCTGCCACTGGTCACATAATCAACGACATCATTTCCTGTTTGACTTTGTCAATTGTTTCCCATAGTTACACACACCAAGGTCCTATCTCTCGTCTATCCTCTCTCTTCCATTAATTTATTCTCACTCTGCCTCTCCTCTCACAATGAGCCCCCACGGAGGCTCATTGTGAACATCAGAACACATTAGAAATCAGACTCAGGAGCCGTCGGCTCTCATAATGTCAGTGCAAAGACACAGCACACACACACACAGCTTATTAAACCTACATAATGGTGACAATTCACATAAACAATAATGCTCACTGCATTCACACACCTCCTGATGTAGACTCATCCATACAAAAATCCCTCTTATAATGTGTGCTAATAACAATGAACACTCACAGTCATCACACAAAGGAAAGCATGCATTGGTATTTCAAGAAGCCGCACACATGCAGACACACTTGCACACACGCATACAGTTTGTCACGGGAGAGACAGGCAGCTAATTCCAATAGGAAATATCATGTTAATAATTGCATTCGCAGTTTAAGGAAGATTTGAGCTGGGAGAGAAGGGAGAGGGGTCTGGGACTGGGAGGGCTGATAACGTCATCTCTCATGATGCCGTCATGGTATGCCTTTTCTCATTCCATGTTTGTACTATACCCCATGTACTATACTATGGTACTGTATGTGAGTGTGGGCTCATTCTGTAACCCCTATACAACAATGAACATATTAGTCTCACAGTAAAAAGGTTGTACCTCCTCCAATGACCTATAATTATTACTGTACATTATAACGCTACATTGCCTCACATAACTATTCACATACAGATGTTCTTCTGAGAAAATAGATTCATAATGTGCTTTATTCTTTGTATTTTTGTTTCATCTGGGGGGTAAATACTGAAGAATGGATAAGCCTTAACTCTGTCTCTTTATGGAGGAGAGCTGAGCTTGAAAAAAACAGTTGAATCGGGACGATGACCTTGTAGCATGTTCGCAGCCTCACAGCTCTGTATGTGAAGATCACCAGAGGAGCATTCATTCAGTGACCTATAAAAGCGCCCCAGGCAGAGAGAGGCTACGGTGACCTTCATGGTGACAGGTCATCTCCTGAGGTAAAATATAACAGTCGTTTTAATTCAAGTGTGAATAATTGATTAGGTTGAATTGGTTGTTATTTTATGGCAAGGAAACTATCATCTTTCATTTGAGACTGATTCATTCCGTGCTAGGGATAGTGAAGAGAGAAGCTCGTGAAAAAAGGAGAATGGAGGGGGAGTAGTTTGCTGTCAACGTTTCAAATAGCAAAGCACATAGTATTTCATACAACCCCAGCCAATATTACACTTCTCTTTTTCTTCTGCATCTAATCTGCTTTAACCTCTGTGTCCCCTCTCTCTCTCTCTCTCTCTCTCTCTCTCTCTCTCTCTCTCTCTCTCCTCTCTCTCTCTCCCTCTCTCTCTCTCTCTCTCTCTCTCTCCCTCTCTCCCTCTCTCCCTCTCTCCCTCTCTCCCTCTCTCTCTCTCTCTCTCTCTCTCTCTCTCTCTCTCTCTCTCTCTCTCCTCTCTCTCTCTCTCTCTCTCTCTCTCTCTCTCTCTGATTTCCTCTTTCACTGGCTACAGACAGCATCAGGTTACGATGAATATTAATAATTAATATTCACACACAAACACACGCGTGCACGCACATGCGCACGGACACAGACGTCATTACACAGTCTCTTGAATTTCACGGTCTAATCCTTCCCATTTCAATGAGGATTTAACTGAATAGTGAAAACATCTAGCTCCTTCACAACCATCCGTTAATGGACTGTATAAATACCCATCCGTGGCTATAAATAGTCTTTGGGCTATAAACATATTGAAAACTGAAATGACATGGTTCATACGACAATACCTACATCATAACAGCTTATCCACATCTCCTTTCCCTTCCCCCTTTCTCTCTATTTTCTGTCATCCATGATCTCTCTCCATTTTCTCTGCCCCCCTCTATTCTCTTTCCCTTTCAGACCTCATCAAGGTCAGTATGACCCTGGCGGGAGAGAGGGAAGGGGGGAGGGAGGTAAAAAGGGAGGGATGGAAAGATGGTCAGAGAACCAATAAAAAAGGGAAAGGAAGGAGACTGACAAAGGAGAGAGAGAGAGAGAGAGAGAGAGAAAGTGAGGGAGGGGGAGAGAGAGAGAGAGAGAGAGAGAGAGAGAGATGTTGATTCAGTGGAAGAGTGACAAGGGAAGGTAGGGAGGAGGGAGAGAGAGAGAGAGAGAGAGAGAGAGAGAGAGAAAGAAAAGATGTTGATTCAGTGGAAGAGTGACAAGGGAAGGTAGGGAGGAGGAAGAGAGAGAGAGAGAGAGAGAGAGAGAGAGAGAAAATATGTTGATTCAGTGGAAGAGTGACAAGGGAAGGTAGGGAGGAGGGAGAGAGAGAGAGAGAGAGAGAGAGAGAGAGAGAGAGAGAGAGAGAGAGAGAGAGAAAATATGTTGATTCAGTGGAAGAGTGACAATGGAAGGTAGGGAGGAGGGAGAGAGAGCAACAGCAGGAAAAGGGAGCAAGGGAAAAGGAAGCCTCAGCTGTGATTTTACCAGAGAGCTGTCAGATGCTGTGACAACAGGGAGCTGAAGAGGAAAAATAGAGTCCTGTGTTTTTCTTACATAACCCAGGTCTATTAGCATGCCCGTCCGTCCACCTAGCTCAGATCCCTCCTCCTATTTATCCAATTCCTTAAATACCTGCTTATATGACTTGGTTTGACAACTGTGGATTTGCTCATGTGTGATTGTCAAAATCGTTAACACACAACACGGTTTAATAATGAGTAACTTATTAGCTCAAGCTGGATAAACTGCAGAACCAACACACGGATGTACACACAAATACACCACTCTGAATACATTGAAAATGCGTTGTGTTTGTATCCACGGTTTATAGTAATACACATCCTTGACACATATCTTACAAACAAACGCACACTCTCTGTTTGAAAAATTGTAAGCAGTCACCTCCATCTGGTGGTGTCATCTCAGAGGTGTTTTCTCATTGTTGAGAAACTATCGTCTATTTACTTCTTTTCGAAGACTTCCAATGAATATTTTCCTTTCCTCAGAACAGGTCTCTTTAGGTCAAATAAAGTACTCAATAAAGCAGTGAAAGCTGCAAATAGACTGAAAGAAGAGTTTGGCCCAGTCGTGGCTAAGAAGCGAGGCAGAAGGTCATTGGTGTTAATTCCAGGTGGGACACAGACACACTGCTGTTCTGTCCATGTCCAAGGTGCTGCTGCTACCTGGATTGGTCTATAAACGAATAGCGACGGAAAATGTAGCCTATATACTGTAATTAATGTGTGACGACATCGACATACAGTCTTGCTAGGTACAACACAGATGAATTGAAAGTATGAAAACAGTTACGTGTGCGATAATTATGTTCCCCATGAACTGAGAGTGTGAGTGTGAGGATGACGTTATTATGACTGACCAAAATGTGTGCTGTTTTATTTATTCATGCGTCTAGACCGCGATGTTGTTCTTAGATCAAGATGTTCCTCTACTGATTGGAATCATTCCTCATTAAACACTCATTAGTCTCATGACCTCATCGCCCCCCTAATTCAGTCATTCCTTCTGATGAAAATGAAAACCTGCTATTTATACGGATGCTTGAGATACTACGTTTGCTTATGCAGGAATCCCTGCTTAAGTCGCCAACTTGCAAACGGGCTTTGTCAGGTAGCGCATTAGCCAAAGGATTTGAATATTTTTACTACCACCATAAAAGGCTGCTCTCCTCTACTCTCTTATAATCAGGTCTTGGGAATGCTATATTTAGCTTCCACTGGCAGAAAATAAGTTCTGTAAGGATTGTATGCAGACCTTGATGGAAATATGAAATGTAGAATCTCAGTGGGTATAATTCTCACTCCGTATCAAAATATGTATTCAAAGTCTACTTGTACCAGTGCCAATAAAAAAAACACCATCAGATGTGACATATACATGTGGAAGGCAGAGTCCTCTAATAGAGTATCACAACCAAAGACCCAAACATGCACATTAGTGCAAACACACACAGAGAAGTACAAACCCACGCGCGCGCACACACACGCGCGCACACAGACGACCTTTGTATCAGACAAACAGAACATCTTGCAATATCTAGGCACCCAACTCTCAGGTGCATTGAAACTTTGCAACGACTTAATTGGACTCAACCATACTGCATATCCAGTTAGAGGTGTGATACCACTGAAAGAGTCTGAGAGCATTGTGACAAGTCTCTGATTTTCGGTCACTAGCATCAAGTGACACAGTCACCTTGCACACTTTTTCTACTTGAAAACTCCTCCAGCTGAGCAACTTCACAGACATGCGAGTGTTAACAGATATTGTCATTAGAGGTCCTTCTGTATTCCCATTTCAAGGCATAATGATTGGATAGAGTGATAGAGGGCTACTGTCTCACTACGGAGCAGATTGAGATAGGCAGTATAGAGCACAGTGGTGCTGCATAGATTGGGGTTTGCTGCCTGGAACTCCTGTGACTGATTAGAGCTCTGGCCTAGATTGAGTGGTTATTTCTGGCACAAATTAACACATGGGGAAAGTATTGCCTCCTGAGATTTACATCTTCTTCAGCACTGAGACAAATATGTCAAAGCACAGAAAGGAAAACTGGATATCCTATATGAAGAGCAACAGAGGCACAGTAGGAATGAGACTATTGTTTGAGGACTTTGAGGAGGGCTCTGGTATTTGTAGATGGTAGAGGAGATGGGATGGGATGCAGGAATGAAGAGATGGAGAAGCACCCTCCTTTTACCATCCACCCTCACCTCTCCATCTGCAGGTGTACATCCCCAAAGTATAGCGTAGATTATGCCTTTACCTTCCCCAATTTCTCACAGTGTTATCACTGTTCAATGTCACTTTCTTTTTTAAACACTTGATGTGAGTGTGACTTACCACAAATAGCTGTGTGTGTGTGTGTGTGTGTGTGTGTGTGTGTGTGTGTGTGTGTGTGTGTGTGTGCGTGCATGTTGGTGTGCGCAGTCGGGTGTTCAGCACAGCTACAATTTCCACAGGATTGGAAAGTTTATCCACCTGACAGACATGATGAGAGTATCCTTATTCATACCGCTATGCATGGTGGTCTGCCAACCCCTCCATCAAACTAATTATCAGATACACGGAAGTTCAATTTGGACTCAAAATGTGCATACATTTTTAATATGGTCAGCAGGGGTGAATGGGTGTCCGGTCACATTTTGGCTTGGGTTGCTGCTCTACCTGTCCCTCACCTTTGACCCTACCAGACCAACCTGACACTGTGAAGCATTACATTTTTCTCTAGGTGTGTATATCACGCATGTCTGAGCTGTCTGAGCCATATCATCTAACTTATAGGCTACTATTCATATGTCTCAAACTGTCTTGTTTCAAATATAGTAAGGCATTGGAATATTGGGGGCAAGTTCGAGACATTGTGTAGTGCACTGTGCAGTTGGAAAAATCCATAATACCTTCTCTGTTGTCATGCGTTCTACATTTCTGTATCATGAATTACTGTTAAAAAATCATTCAAAAACATGATTTCCTGTGATTATATATATATTTCCACCCTATGAGGTTGAAACAATACTGTGAAATTGTGAACATTATGATAAATAATTTTAGGTGTAAGAGAAAATAACACGTGAAATTTCATCCTGTTTTGGTGGGATGCAGTTTTGGCTTGCCTAGTGACATCACGGTAAATGTGTCAATAGACCAATAAGAAAGATAGTTCCAAACCTCTCTGCCAATAACAGCTAGTTTTCCGTTTTCCCCTCCCAACTCAGAACACTCCCAGACAGTCCAAACAAAATTCTTGCTGGAAAATTGCTCTTTGCTAAGAAGCTATTTTTTGTTTATTTTACCATTTTAATTGAAAACAATCACAGTAAGGTACTTATTTGTCACCCATAAATGATTTGATATTGAGATGAAAAAACAACAACAGCTGCATTGGACCTTTAAACGTGTTTTTTCCCCCCATCTCTTTGTTACACAACAAACACCTACGCGTTTATTCGTAAGATTAACGGGACAACGGTGTAAATTAAGTTGAATATTTTTGCATTTTGTTAGAGACAAACAGTTTTACAGTATAGTGATGGTGTAGCCTATGAGGGTTGTCTAAAATGACAATTAGAAATTACCCTTGAATTAAAACAATACATAAATTCCTATTGAATAAAAAGGAAACTTCTGTCACGTTTTTTGGTAATGGGCTTATGTATTGATAATGACTATTAATCCCCAGTCTAATTTACTTGATGAATCCTTGTGCTGACTTTGAATGTTTGTTCGATAGTAATCATGTGTTGTAGGTCTGTCTAGCCCTTTCACACGTACCATCACACGGGTGTGATCGTTCTACAGTGGTCCCTGAAGCGTACGATCACACCTGTGTGTTTAGAACACTCATTTAGAATGCTCTTTTAGAACGGCAGTTTCGGAATGACGCAACAATCAGCGTTTGAGCTGGCCACACTTTTTTCAGAAACTATTTACACAAACACAGTCCTTACAAAGTTATGTCCAGAATGTCAGCAGTTTATTTTTGGATGGATTGTTCAGATATTCACAGAAGATATAGCATAACACAATCATCCTAACCGGAAAAATGTAGGCTACATTTGTCCTAGCGCTGAGGAAAGATTGACCCAACACAAGCAGTCATATTTTCTAACTCTCGGCTGACGTAAACTACAATATGAATTAGCTAATAGCAATTACTGTATATAATTAATCACATCACGGGTGAGTGAGCTCACCATTGATCGAAATAACTAGGTAAAACACTTTATAGAAATCGAAAGTAATCCGACATTAGTTTCAGTGCGCAGCCATGCATTTTTTCCTCACAGAAACCGAAGATAATAAGAGAAGACGAGATGAGTTTGGTCTGTTTGTAGTATGCATGTTGAAGGGGTGTGTCATCTACCGTCGTTCACATTCCACCATGAATTTCCGGAAGTCCTCAAAAATTAGTGAACTCTTACTCACCTCATTTTGTTATAACATCTTTGGTCAAACAGACGTGAATCCCAGAATGCATTGTATGTCAACAAACATGGATACACAGCTGGAATTAGCGTAGCTCATCATAATCAGTACAACCTTCAAAAAGGTATTTTACACACATAATATGTGCCCATTACAATCTGTGCAAGAATCGGAATGCATGATTTGTCACCTAGAATTGAAAACATGTGAATAAAATCGTAAATACACAAATAATTACCACACAAAACATTTTCTGATAGTGATTTATTGATACAAGTAGCGTGCCGGCAGTCAACCACGTAACCTCCCACTCTGCGCCATTCAGTGTTGTTGCAGCCATGATACTATGCCTTAGAGATGGGGGTGGAAATGCAGTTGTTGTTCAGTCACTGCATGGATATTAAATATGGGTTATGCATATTCAGTTTTTGTCCTCTAGTAAAACAAGTTGTTGAACCAACTACCAGTACTGCAATAAAATAGATTAATATTACATATTGGCATATGTGTTTTCTTGCTGTGTTTTCATCCAGTACAACTGTTAAGGAGTGTACGTTAGCATACAAAAGCTGTCCTCATTCTTCAGCTCCAAAGATGTCCAGCTCCAGTTATGATATTGACAAATAATGTTTCTGGTTTCTGAAAGTACAGAATAAAGAGGAATTATTCATTAGAATACAATATAAGGATATAGCAATAAAACAATACTACAAAGAAGTAACATAATAAACACTGCTATAAAAAAAATAGTTTATTGCATTGACAAAATCACAGATTTGAGTTATAACAGTAAGAAATTAACTTTTGAGCTCCACAAGGGGCAAGGCAGGGCAGAACAGAGCTATGCTGAATAGACCAAATAAACAAACCATGGTCATATCTTTTATTTATTTAACTAGGCAAGTAATTTAAGAACAAATTAGTATTTACAATGATGGCCTACACCGGCCAAACTCGGACAACGCTGGGCCAATTGTGCGCTGCAATATGGGACGCCCAATCACAGCCAGTTGTGATACAGCCTGGATTTGAACCAGGGTGTCTGTAGTGCCATAGACCGCTGCGCCACTTGGAAGTCATAAGGCCAGGGTAGCTTCAAAATACAACACAAGCTAATAGTTTTCTGACGCAACTAGCATCGTTTTACAGAGCTAATAGAATAATGTAGCTAGGTAAGCATGATTGACAATAACACCATAAAGGTTATAACATGTGTAACGTTACCTCACGTGTCCGCAGTTATAAGGAATATATTATGATCTACAGCTACAGCAGAAACTATTATTATAACTATTATAACGTAATAAGGCACTTACTTTGATGGAAACGCAGCCTGGATTTGAACCAGGGAGTCTGTAGTGACGCCTCTAGTACTGATGTGCTGTGCCTTTGACCGCTGCACCACTTGAGAGTCATAAGGCCATGGTAGCTTCAAAATGCAACACAAGATAATACTTCTCTGACGCATTTAGCATTGTTTTACAGAGCTAATAGAAGAATGTGGCTACGTAAGCACGATTGACTATAACACCATAAAGGTTATAAAATGAGTAACGTTACCTCACGTGTCCGCGGTGATAAAGAATATACACAAATATATTATGCTCCATACATACAGTACGCTACAATAGAAATGTGGAATAGAAAATGTGAACACGTGTGCAGATCCTGTTCTGACGGGAGATGAGCAAATGTCTGCAGACGTGAACTGCACAAACAATTGGGTAGTGCTTGGGGAATTTTGTCCGTGTCAGAAATGTCCCAAAAATGTAATTATCCGCAAAAGTAAAAATGACTATTTTTATGTGAATGAATGAGGAGGCGTAACACACCTAAATTCAAACTGTTTTTAGAAAATAAAAACTTGTTTGAAAATCATTTGAAATTGAAGTTAAAACAACCTATAAATATAAACAGGCTGCGTGCTTTAGTTTGAGGGCAGCGCGGATAAAATGTACTGTTACGTATCAATCACATTCTGGAATGGAGAGAACATTCTAACATCACGTGCATAAAAAAACTCACGCTGGGGCGACCGTTAGAGATATTTGGAACTCACGCATGAAAGGGCTAGACACCGGACTACTACGTACCTGTCCGAAGACTGATTTCACTATCGGGTGCAGATTGGAGTCATGTTCAGGTGGAGCTGTGCTGAGTCTTTTGGAGGTGCGGCTGGTAGCGGGGCCGGTAACTGGCGTGGACGTTGCGGGTGGGACCGAGTTTAAACTCGTGGACGACCCAGTATTTATTCTGTCCTTCGATTCAAAAAAGTACGCAGTATCGTCGGATTGTTTAGTATAGGATGGAGTTGGCGAGGACCTCCGCCCCGGATGTGCGTTGCCGTGGTGATGAGCTGGCGGCAGGTCACCTCTTGAGGTGTGGTGGTGGTGGTGGTGGTGTGGGTGTGGGTGTCTAGACGACTTACTGCGGTCTTTCCCGCTCCGATCCACCCGCTCTCTAACTTCTTCCTGGCTGTAGCCGTCATTGTAGTGGCTGCTTTGTTGGTGGGAATGTCCCCGTTTATCACATCCATTCCTGTCTGTCCTGCCACCAGCATGCCTCGGTTGACAAAGGGGTCTGCGCGCGCTTGCCTCGCACTCATCGGTCCAACACGGCTCGTCAGGTACATCTTTACCTCCGTCGGGTTGATGGATGTGACTACAGTGGCTGCGCGACCCATAATGCTCAGAATGTTCGGACCTCCGACTCACCCGCACGGCCGGAGCTCTCAGCAGAGAGGTGGTAGATTCGCTTTTGGGAAGAGAGGAGCTCATTGTCCTATGCCGTTCCCTTAATGTATTACTGTGTGCAGATACCAGGACTAGACAGGAGGTCGTTAAGACAGATGCACCTGTGTGGTCGTGCTGAGCATTTAGCCAATGTGTAGTCAGGGCAGCCTGTTGGATCACCTCTGAGTAGCCTATTCGCGCGTCTCTAGCCTAGGCTACAATTCAAACTAGGAACACACACCTACACTCTCACTTGTGAAATTATAAAGTTCTGAATGCTACCTGCTCGCGCAATTGTAAATATGTCCAGGCGAAGTGAGGAATCAGTCGCTTATATAGTAGGGGACTAGGGGGTAACTACCCCCCCCCCCCCCGGCTAAGAACAATGTCTAATTGCTGACACAAAAAAAGCTAGTTTTGAAAAAAATTGGTATGTGGATGAAGATCATGCTTAGGCGAATACAATATCAGTGTTTACACTTTTTTTTGTTATTTCATGAAATGTTGTTTTTAAGAGAAGCGGCGTTACCCTGGTAGAATAATATGGCATAGAGTTTCACACAAAAGTGTGTTAAAATCCATTTGATCAGTTTTATTTAGAAA
Organism: Oncorhynchus nerka; assembly: GCF_034236695.1. Classification (NCBI taxonomy): domain Eukaryota; kingdom Metazoa; phylum Chordata; class Actinopteri; order Salmoniformes; family Salmonidae; genus Oncorhynchus; species Oncorhynchus nerka. The sequence goes on from NC_088399.1 coordinate 40,963,464, forward strand.
TGGTTTGGTAAGTAATACTGAAAAGCTGTCTAGTTGTCTTATTTGAATGATTTACATACCATACGGGGAGGGGGTTAATGGTGTTGCACGTCACCATTAATATCCTCACTATGAGGATATTTGATGTAAAGTCCCTCTTTTTAACTCGCCTGCACATTCACTTTCTTTGTTCTTTCTTTGTTGTTCCTTTTCCATACAATCCATTATGTCCAATTGCACTAAATATCATTTGAATAATGCAAGATTTTAAATTCCAGCAGTCTTTAAAATTACATTCAGGAGCAAAAGGTTTTGAATAGTTGTTTTTAATTCATATAAAATATATTATATTGGAATGGAATGAAAATAATAACGCTGGAATATAACATTTAATTACAATAACTAATTACTCAGTGTAACATTGATGTGGAAACTCTATTATGCTATGCTATTGCACGATTCTAATTTTAAAGACAGGTGGTAAGGGTAGGTAACAACTTGAGGTCGACCGATTAAGATTTTTCAACGCCGACACTGATTATTGGAGGACAAAAAAAAAGTGGATACAGATTAATCGGCCGAATTTATTTATTTATTTGTAATAATGACAATTACAACAATATTGAATGAACACTTATTTTAACTTAATATAATACAGCATTAAAATCAATTTAGCCTCAAATAAATAATGAAACATCTTCAATTTGGTTTAAATAATGCAAAAACAAAGTGTTGGAGAAGAAAGTAAAAGTGCAATATGTGCCATGTAAAAAAGCTAATGTTTAAGTTCCTTGCTCAGAACATGAGAACATATGAAAGCTGGTGGTTCCTTTTAACATGAGTCTTCAATATTCCCAGGTAAATTTTAGGTTGTAGTTCTTATAAGAATTATAGGACTATTTCTCTCTATACCATTTGTATTTCATATATTGGATGTTCTTATAGGCACTATTGAGTATTGCCAGTGTAACAGTATAGATTATGTCCCTCTCCTCACCCCTACCTGGGCTCGAACCAGGAACACATCGACAACAGCCACCCTCGAAGCATCATTACCCATCGCTCCACAAAATCCGCGGCCCCTTGCAGAGCAAGGGGAACAACTACTTCAAGGTCTCAGAGCGAGTGACGTCACCGATTGAAACGCTATTAGCGCGCACCCCGCTAACTAGCTAGCCATTTCACATCGGTTACACCATCCTAATCTCGGGAGTTGATAGGCTTGAAGTCATAAACAGCTCAATGCTTGAAGCACAACGAAGAGCTGCTGGCAAACGCACAAAAGTGCTGTTTGAATGAATGCTTACGAGCCTGCTGGTGCCTACCACCGCTCAGTCAGACTGCTCTATCAAATATCAAATCATAGACTTAATTATAACATAATAACACACAGAAATACAAGCCTTAGGTCAATAATATGGTCAAATCCAGAAACTATAATTTTGAAAACAAAACGTTTATTCGTTCAGTGAAATAGGGAACTGTTCTGTATTTTATCTAACGGGTGGCATCCCTAAGTTTAAATATTGCTGTTACATTGTACAATCTTCAATGTTATGTCATAATTATGTACAATTTTGGCAAATTAATTACGGTCTTTGTTAGGAATAAATGGTCTTCACACAGTTCGCAACGAGCCAGGCGACCCAAACTGCTGCATATACCCTGACTCTGCTTGCACGAACGCAGGAGAAGTGACACAATTTCCCTAGTTAAAAGAAATTCATGCAGGCAATATTAACTAAATATGCAGGTTTAAAAATATATACTTGTGTATTGATTTTAAAGAAAGGCATTGATGTTTATGGTTAGGTACACATTGGTGCAACGACAGTGCTTTTTTCATGAATGTGCTTGTTAAATCATCACCCGTTTGGCGAAGTAGGCTGTGATTCGATGAGAAATTAACATTTACATTTACATTTAAGTCATTTAGCAGACGCTCTTATCCAGAGCGACTTATAACAGGCACCGCATCGATTATATGCAACGCAGGACACGCTAGATAAACTAGTAATATCATCAACCATGTGTATGTAGTTAACTAGTCATTATGTTAAGATTGATTTTTTTTTATAAGATAAGTTTAATGCTAGCTAGCAACTTATCTTGGCTTCTTGCTGCACTCGCGTAACAGGTAGTCAGCCTGCCACACAGGCTCCTCGTGGAGTGCAATGTAAGGCAGGTGGTTAGAGCATTGGACTAGTAACCGGAAGGTTGCAAGAACGAATCCCCGAGCTGACAAGGTAAAAATCTGTTGTTCTGCCCCTGAACAAGGCAGTTAACCCAATGTTCCTAGGCCGTCATTGAAATTAAGAATGTGTTCTTAACTGACTTGCCTAGTTAAATAAAATGTTTTAAAAAACCGGCCACAATCAGTGTCCAAAAATGCTGATTACCGATTGTTATGAAAACTTGAAATCGGACCTAATTAATCGGCCATTCCGATTAATCGGTTGACCTCTAGTAACAACACATCCGCCACGCTGATCCTAAGCACGGGGGCCCCTTAGGGGGGTGTGCTCAGTTCCCTTCTGTACACCCGGTTCATTCATGACTGCATGAGACAGCCTATAGGGAGGAGAACAGAGACCTGGCCATGTGGTGCCAGGACAACAACCTCTCACTCAACATGATCAAGACATAGGAGATGATTGTGGACTACAGAAAAAGGAGGAACGAGTACGCCCCAATTCTCATCAACGAGGCTGTAGTGAAGTAGGTTGAGAGCTGCTTTGGTATCCACATCACCAACAAACTATCCTGGTCCAAACATACCAAGACAATCATGAAGAGGGCACGACAAAGGCATGGGTCCTCAGATCCTCAAAAAGTTCTACAGCTGCACCATCGAGAGCACTGGTTGCATCACTGCATGGTATGGCAACTGCTCGCCCTCTGACCACAAGGCACCACAGAGGGTAGTGCGTATGGCCCAGTACATCACTGTGGCCAAGCTTCCTGCCATCCAGGACCTCTATACCACGCAGTGTCAGAAGAAGGCCCTAAAAATTGTCAAAGACTCCAGCCACCCTAGACATAGACTCTTCTCTCTGGTACCACACGGCAAGCTGTACCGGAGCACCATGTCTAGGTCCAAAAGGCTTCTTAACAGCTTCTACCCCCAAGCCATAAGACTCCTGAACAGCTAATCAAATGACTACCCAGACTATTTGCATTGCCCACCCCTTTTACACTGTTGCTACTCTCTGTTTATTATCTGTGCATAGTCACTTTAAATATTACCTCAATTACCTCGACTAACCAGTGCCCCCGCACATTGACTCTGTATTGGTACCCCCTGTATATAGCCTCGCTATTGTTATTTTACTGCTGCTCTTTAATTATTTGTTACTTTTATTTTTTTATATTTTACTTATCTATTTTTTACTTAAAACTTACTTTTCTTAAAACTGCATTGTTGGTTAAGGGCTTGTAAGTAAGCATTTCACTGTAAGGTCTACACCTGTTTTATTCAGCACATGTGACAAATAACATTTGATTTGATTTGACCTGTAGGTCACAATTAAAGCTATCCCCAGTACAATTGGAGCTCATGAGCTCACCTCCTGCACTGCTCACACCTAATCCAGTAGCCACCTGTGACTGAAAACAGGGGGTGAGATACCAATTGAAAAGCTCTCTCTTAAAAATGTAGATAGCTATCTAGCTATATTATATAACATGCTGTGTAAAATAGCTAAATGGCTATACATTTGCATTAACTGTAAAGCTATCAGTCACTAGTGGAATCGTTTGCAACTGAAATTAAGTTACTTTATCTTTTTTTAAATGTATTTTACCACAGACGATTGCTAGCTAGTACTCCTAGCAGCTTATGCTAACTAGCTAGCTGGCTAGCTTTTTACTTCTGTTGAAGATGCTAGCTAGCAAGTTAGCATAAACAAGCACTAACTGAGCTAGTCATTGTCTAAATGACAGGTAGAAACACTTTCATAACCTTAAGGGGGCAACTGGTCCCCAACACACTCATCCAACATATTACTACTTTACAAAAAAATTCTCAAAATGTTTCTCTTTTAACAAGTCGATTATTTATCTTAAGGCTTTTTTTTACTTGTATATTTAAAATATATATATATATATATATATAGATCTAACTTCATTGGAATATTTATATCGAAAACTTTCTCAAAATTGCATTTTTTTAATCAACTTAACACAAAATAATTTTGTTGAAATATCTCAAAAAGTTGTGATGACACAAAGCACATTTTTTGCTCAGCAAGAACAGTGACAGTCAGGGAAAGTTTTGGGTTGACCGTGATTGGTCAGTGGCAGAACACTGACCAATCACTGTGCAAGTATTTTGGTCAGTTATTGATTATAGGCAACCTAAGTGGGACTGCATCTCTTGGACAAATACATAAGGCCTATTCATGTCAAACGAAAATATACTGAACAAAAATATGAACACAACATATAAAGTGTTGGTCCCGTGTTTCATGAGCTGAAGTAAAAAATCCCAGACATTTTCCATATGCACAAAAAGCTTATTTCTCTCAAATTTTGTGCACACATTTGTGCACATCCCATTTAGTGAGCATTTCTCCTTTGTCAAGATATTCTATCCACCTGACAGGTGTGGCATATCAAGAAGCTGATTAAACAGCATGATCATTACACAGGTGCACCTTGTACTGGGGACAATAAAAGACCACTCTAAAATGTGCAGTTTTATCACACAACACAGTTTTGAGGGGGGTGCAGTTGGCATGCCGACTGCAGGAAAGTCCACCAGAGCTGTTGCTAGAGGATGTAATGTTCATTCCTCTACCATAAGCTGCCTTCAATGTCGTTTTAGAGAATTTGGCAGCACATCCAACTGGCGTCACAACCGCAGACCCCATGTAACCAGTATTTCTGTCTGTAATAAAGCTCTTTCGTGGAGAAAAACTAATTCTGATTGCCTGGGCCTGGCTCCCTAGTGGGTGGCCTGGCTTCCAAGTGGGTGGGCGTATAACCTCCCAGGCCCACCCATAGCTGCACCCCTGTCCAGTCATATGAAATCCATAGATTAAGGCCTAATTTATTTATTTCAATTGACTGATTTCCTTATGTGAACTGTAACTCAGTAAAATCTTTGAAATTGTTGCATATTGCGTTTATATTTTGGTTTGTATACATTAATATCATCACAATATTCTCAATTTCATAATGAGTCATACTGCAGGGAAGGAATTGTCTCTTCTCTCCTCTACATCTTTTGTCTAGTATCTTTCCGAGGACCATTGGGAACAGGCCATTGTAGCCTACCACAGTAGAAAGTTGACAGCCTGCATGGAATTCCAAGCCAAACTATCCTCCCCAGTCCTATCTAACTGTCCCAGCTTTCCATACATCTTGTATAGCCTAGCCTACACTAAACATTTTCAAATGATCGAGCTGATGAAACCCTAGAGGCTCAATGGCCTCAAAAGAAATCTCTATATATTCATTTTCATCCACAATGTCTAAATAGGCTATTACCACTCCTGTTGGCAGATTGCTCTTTTTACAGTGACCTCAGTCATTCTCTGGCCTCTCCCCCTGTGTGAGCTCCCTTTCTCTCTAGGGTAAACAGATGCTCTCAAGCTGAAAGTCTTATGTAACATTGTACATTCACCTTTCAACCCAATTACCACACTGTAAAAACATATTTGTTTACTCAATTGACAAAAGTTTGTTACAAGTCCAATCAGGATTTCAAGTTGAGTTAGCTTAATCTAAAGTTACTTCAACCTAGTAGAGTAAGTGGAACTGACACATTTGGATTTAATAGCTTGTTGAGTGACCATGATACTTGTAGTCAAATCAATGTGCTTCAACTGTTTGTTTTAGTTGTGCTAACAAATTTATTTAAAACCTCTCTGGGATTATGTGGGGCGGTAGCGTCCCACCTCGCCAACAGCCAGTGAAAGTGCAGGGCGCCAAATTCAAAATAACAAACATCTCAAAATTAAAATTCCTCAAACATACAATTATTTTACACCATTTTAAAGATACAATTCTCGTTAATCCAGCCACAGTGTCTGATTTCAAAAATGCTTTACAGCGAAAGCACCACAAACGATTATGTTAGGTCACCACTAACTCACAGAAAAATGCAGCCATTTTTCCAGCCAGAGAAAGGAGTCACAAAAAGCATAAATAGAGGTCAAATTAATCACTGACCTTTGATGACCTTCATCAGATGACATTCATAGGACTTCATGTTACACAATACATGTATCTTTTGTTCGATAAAGTGCATATTTATATTAAAAAAATCTAATTTTACATTGGCGCGTTACATTCAGTAGTTCTAAAACATGCGGTGATTGTGCAGAGAGCCACATCTATTTACAGAAATACTCATTATAAATGTTGATGAAAATACAACTGTTATACATGTGTAACGGATGTGAAACGGTTAGCTTAGTTAGCGGTGGTGCACGCTAAATAGCGTTTCAATCGGTGACGTCACTTGCTCTGAGACCTTGAAGTAGTAGTTCCCCTTGCCCTGCAAGGGCCGCAGCTTTTGTGTAGCGATGTGTAACGAATCTTCGTGGGTGACTGTTGTTGATGTGTGCAGAGGGTCCCTGGTTCGCGCCCGAGTATGGGCGAGGGGACGGTCTAAAGTTATACTGTTACATTGATGCTGTTGACCCGGATCACTGGTTGCTGCGGAAAAGGAGGAGGTCAAAAGGGGGGTGAGTGTAACGGATGTGAAACAGCTAGCTTAGTTAGCGGTGGTGCGCGCTAAATAGCGTTTCAATTGGTGACGTCACTTGCTCTGAGACCTTGAAGTAGTAGTTCCCCTTGCTCTGCAAGGGCCGCGGCTTTTGTGGCGTGATGGGTAACGATGCTTCGTGGGTGACTGTTGTTGATGTGTGCAGGGCAAGGGGAACTACTACTTCAAGGTCTCAGAGCAAGTGACGTCACCAATTGAAACGCTATTTAGCGCGCACCACCGCTAACTAAGCTAGCCGTTTCACATCCGTTACACTCATCCCCCTTTTGATCTGAATTTAAAATTTGTTATGTTGCTTCAGTTGATTTGACTTCTTAGTTTTCAATTTATATGTTGTGTAAACATCGTTTTTTGCTAACTCAACTTGAGTTCATAAGTTAAGACTATTTGATGCGTTGTAGTTATCTTAAAACTTGACATTTTTTGTCAGCACAACTGTTATGTTTGTTCAGTTGATTTGACTTCATGGTTATGCATTTCTAAGTGGAATAAACACACATCTCAACTTGATTGAATATGTTTTTGACATTTTGAGTGAGTTGAAGTCAACTCAATTTTTGAACAAAAGGTCAACTCAACTAATTTAGTTGACTTGGCTAGTTTAAACAAGTCATTTTGACTGAATCCTTATATCCTTTTTTACAGTGCATACATTTTTTTAATGGTAAAATAAAATGTGACATGACTAAGACAAACGTTTCATAAAAGATGAAGTGCTATCAGTGGTTGAAATTGTGTGATCGTTTGTGATTGCTGAAAATAATGGTGTTATATGTAGCTGTTATAATTAAATAAATAAAAAAAATATATATATATACTGTCTTTGCAACTTTTGCAAAGCCTTTATAAAGATACAACAGGTGAGGGACAGTAGATCTGAGGCTCTTTATCAATAGCAGTTCTTCAGATAAGAAACTTATAACCTATTTCTGTTTATGATTGCATCATTACATAATGAAAGAAAAACTATGTTGTGTAGCCAGATAGATGCAGTAAAACCTGACAGTCTTGCAAACCCATCTGCATGCCCATGGTCTTGAATCAGAGCAGATGCCCAGGGATTCAGGACAGAAGTCCATATGTGAAGGATTTTTATATAGAGACCCAATTAGACATACAACCTCTCCCTCCTAACTGTGTTTGAGTGTGCAGTCCTAATCCAGGCTCTTGTCATCTCCTTTCTAGACTACTGCAACTCTCTGTTAGCTTGTGCCATCAAACCCTTGTAACTTATCCAGAATGCTGCAGCCCGCCTGGTGTTCAAACTTCCCAAGTTCTCCCATGTCACCCGCACCTCCGCACACTGGCTTCCAGTCGAAGCTTGCATCTACGACAAGCCCATGGTTATTGCCTATGGAGCAGCAAGGGGAACTGCCCCTCCCTACCTAGGCTATGTTCAAACCCTAAACCCGAGCACTCCGTTTTGCCACCTCTGGTCTCTCGGCTGTCCAACCCCTATGGGTCAGTTCCCGCTCAGCCCAGTCAAAGGTCTTCTCTGTCCTGGCACCCTAATGTTGGAACCAGCTTCCCCCTGAAGCTAGGACAGCAGAGTACCTGCCCATCTTCGGAAAATGCCTGAAACCCTACCTATTCAAACAGTATCTTAAATGACCCCCCCACACACACACACACACACAAATATATATATTTTTTCCTACTGGCACTGACTTTGCTGATAACTATTTTGTTGAGTGGAAATGTACTTGCTATGACTGTAGTATGTGGTTGTCTCACCTAGCTATTTTAAGAGGAATAAAATCTGGATAAGAGTGTCTGCTAAATGACTCAAATGTAAATGTAAACTATAAGTGGACTCTGTCTCCCCCATCTTCCCTCCCTCTGCCCCCTGTCTCTCTGACATCTGTTTCTCTGTCTCCCCTGCTCCAGGGATAGGCAGCAGAATATCTTGCTTATCTTTTCGTCTCTTTCCCATCCCCTGTTTTCCTCGCCTTCTTTTCTTGTTCTTGTTCATGCTATTTCTAGTCCTCTCACCCTCCCTGTCTTTCCTGTTTCTATGTGTCCTTCTTTCTTTGTAGAAAGTCTACAACCCCCTTGGAGTACTTCATACTTTATTGTGAAAATTTTGTAAAAAATTTATGAAATACAAAACACTAATATAACTTGATTAGATAAGTATTCACCCCCATGAGTCAAATTGTTAGCAATACCTTTGGCAGTGATTACAGATGTGTCTTCTTGGGTAAGTTTCATAAGAGCTTTGCACACCTATATTGTGCAATATTTTCCCAAGCTCTGTAAAGGTGTTGAGGATCATGACTAGACAGGAATTTTCAGGTCTTGCCATAGATTTTCAAGCAGGTTTAAGTGAAAACTGTAACTTTACCACTCAGGAACATTCACTGTCTTCTTGGTAAGCATCTCCGGTGTAGATTTGGCTTTGTTTTGATTCCAGGCTGTATCACAACCAGCCGTGATTGGGAGTCCCATAGGGCGGTGCACAATTTACCCAGCATTGTCTGGGTTAGGTTTTGGCCAGTGTAGGCCGTCATTGTAAATAAGAATTTGTTCTTAACCCTTAACAGACTTGCCTAGTTAAATAAAGCTTAAATATACAATTCTAAAAATATATATAGTTATGTGTGGTGGATGATACAGTATGTGTGGATGGTGTTCGTTGTTGTCCATGTAGCCCTCTCCCTGCTGTCTGTCTCTTATCTCTGACCACATTTTGCACCTCCATTAACCCAGTCCCCTGGCACAGTTTGGTACCCCTGAAACATTTATCCGTTGCTTTATAAATTAACCACACACAAGCTTATGGCATATACAATGAGGACAGAATGTGAATGAACGCTCTTATCTGATACTTTGCTTCTCAGGTAGAAGCAAATCTCTATGGGTTGAAAAGACACTGTCACTGAAAGTGACGTTATTACTAAGTGCCTGCACGTGCTCACAAATAATGATTACTGCAATGTAACTTACTGATTAGTTTAGAGGGTTTTAGTTTATATTGTACTATATCATGATTTATAATTGAATAAACCATTCACTTTTACTTCTACTTAAAATAATTTTTTAGTTCAGTCCTCCAATAGCTTGTTATTTCTTTCACACTGTTTTGTGTACTCTGTTTCTCCACTGCCACAGGTTCTAATCTTTCCCCCTCTCTCTCTCTCTCTCTCTCTCTCTCTCTCTCTCTCTCTCTCTCTCCAGGAGTGACTCAATTGGACAAATATTCTTTCGGAACTATATATCCGCCTCAATGGACGAAAAGCAGATTTTTGCTCACTCATCTGTTTGGCTGTTTATCTGTTTCCAAGTACACTCGAAAGTAATGCTTGTTGGCATCTCATTAAAAAAATATCCCAAATTCCCAGAAAAACAAAAGAGCAAACAATATTTTTAAGTGTTGAAGAGAGGAGAAAGTGGTATATTATTTACGATTAACGGAAGAAGTGAAAGGGGATTGAAAACTGACAACTACAGGAGAGGTGGGGAAGAAAGGGGGGTTGGTGGAGATTTAGAATGACGCAAAGAGAGCAGAATAATAACTAGTACTATTTATAGAATCACAGAGACCTTTGTCTCTCTGCTAAAACACATACTCCTACCCCGTCTCTGGGTGTTCTTTTGAATGGTAAATAATGCATGGGGCTTGCAGATACCCTCGTTTTAATGATACTAGGTTAACACAGGGGCAATTCACTTTGTAATTATACTATTATAGCGCCTTAATTACAATATTTACTTCAATTGAAAGATTTTTGTTGAGCTAAATCCTACAATCACTCTGTAAAAATGTCAGCCTAAATTGTGGTGCAGATCACCATCTTGTGCATGTTCCCAATTAAAAAGCTACACACCATCTCCCCCTGGTGCCAAGATCCCATTTAAGAGTAGTCCAACAGAAAAATACAGTACAGGTAACTGACAAAATAATGGAAACACTTGCAGAAATGAGGGCTACGAAGTATACTGAATGCAGGTGCTTCGACACAGGTGTGATTCCTGAGGTAATTAAGCAATTAAGATCCCATCATGCTTAGGGTCATGTATAAAAATGCTGGGCAGGCCAATACTTTGGCTACCATGGCTGTGCCCCCCATAGGATGACAACGAACCCATCCACAGGACACGAGTGGGCACTGAATGGCTTGATGAGCATGAAAAGATCATATCCCAAGGCCGACTCAGTCAGCAGTTCTCAACCCAATTGAACCTTGCGACTTTACGTCTTACAGGAACGCGCTCACCGGCCAAAACACCAACTGTCGTGGATGTAGAAGGTCGCATCACTTCTGACACCAGTGTAATGAAACAGGCACTGGTTGTTCAGGTCTCCAACTCCTCGGTCCAATGCAGACATTTTTATCTCGAGGTCCGGCGCACTATCGACTGTGCCGCTTAGCAAAAGCATGCAATAATGTTTCTGACTGTCTGGGAGTCGAAGGGGCCTAATATATGTGACCCAGGGTCGTTACACTAATATATGTATTTATTTCTTTTTTGTGGACCCCCTGCAGTGCTTCTTGGCATAGATTCTGTCGGACCCGGGTTGAACACCCTGCTTTAAAACATGGATGAAGATAAGCCTATGAAATGTATAATATGCCACAAACCATTCAGTGCCCACTCGTGCCCTGTGCATGGGTTCGTTGTCATCCTATGCCATGGTAGCCAAAGCATTGGCCTTAATTGCTTATTAATTCACTCAGTAATCACACCTGTGTCGAAGCACCTGCATTCAGATTGCTCAGTTTGGCCGTGTCGCCAGCTCTAGGAAGAGTCTCGGTGGTTCCAAACTTCTTCGATCTTTGCAGCATTCCACCAATCCGGCCTTTGTGATAGAGTGGCCAAACGGAAGCCACTCCTCACTAACCCCAACCCAACTCCAGTGAGTGTACTTGGCTCCAATAAGCATAATTTGCTCAATATTAGTAGTTAGGAAATAGTTGACATCATTAGAAAAAAATATATTCTCCTCTTTTCTACCGTAGGTAAATAAATCAAATTTCGTTTATGCTGTTGTTGCTAGCGATATTCATATATATAATGTAATGAAACAGGCAGGCAGCAGGTCTCGAACACTCGACCTTCTTTGCCCGAGGTCCGGCGCGCTATCGACTGTGCCGCAAAAACATGCTCGTGCAGCAGAGTCGATTTCCGCGCTTATAAACACAGGGTCGTTACACTACTCCCTCCTTCCAAAGAGCGCGTCCTCGCGCTAGCTTGCGACTTTACGTCTTACAGGAACGCGCTCACCGGCCAAGCACACGCACTGTCGTGGATGCAAGGTCCGATCACTTCTGACACCAGTGTAATGAAACAGGCAGGGAGCAGGTCTCGAATCCTCGACCTTCTAGCCCGAGGTCCGGCGCACTATCGACTGTGCCGCAAAAGCATGCTCGTGCGGCAGAGTCGAATTCCGCGCATATAAACCCAGGGTCGTTACACTAATATATGTATTTATTTCTTTTTTTGTGGACCCCCTGCAGTGCTTCCGTCTGCGGACCCCGGGTTGAACACCCTGCTTTAAAACATGGATGAAGATAAGCCTATGAAATGTATAATATGCCACATTCCCTATAATGTCATCTAATATCTGACGTCTCAAGAGAATACCATATTTACTTTAACTTCTTGAGGACTGATTTCCTTTTTTTTACGCGTGGGGGAGGGGGATTTGGTGCATAAATAGGAGGGCTCATTGGCTACTGTACCACGCGCTCCTGTGACGGGACTATACAATACCATTCTCCGCTGGGCAGAAAGTGCTCTTGGAAAAGTTTTACTCCTGAAAGTATGGCCAGATATAAGCCCTGGCAGTTTGGTTGCTGTCTCTGTATTGGTTTATTGGGTGCTATAATATCCATTTGTCTCTGCATAGCCTTCGATGTATTTATCCACCGAGGATGCTCGGAGGACACCTTCAAGAACGCGGCGGTTTCTGCGGACTCTCAACTTTGCTCAGAGATTGGCAGGTGAAGTAGAGTACGGTTGCTTTGCTTAGTTAGATACGCTCTTAGAAAAAAAGGGTTCCAAAACTGTTCTTCAGCTGTCCCCATTGGAGAATCATTTTTGGTTTCAAGTAGAACCCATTTTGGTTCCAGGTAGAACTATTTTGGGTTCCATGTAGAACCCTTTCCACAGAGTACTACATGGAACCGAAAAGGGTTCTTCCTGGAACCAAAAATAGTTATTCAAAAGGTTATCCTATGGGGACAGCTGAAAGCACCTTTTTTTCTAAGAAGGTACAGCTTGTGAGGTACATCTTATTTGAAGTTTTCACTGTTATCAATAGGTGTTTGGTCTAAACAGGTGTTTGATGGTTCGGTAAAATGGCTCAACTGGTCTCTTTAGGCTACAGGTTCAAGCCATGTGCCTTATCCTGTACTGTACAACAAATTGAAATGTCAATATTGCAGGGATACTCAATCTTTACTGCAGGCATTAGAATCTTTGTAGACGATTTATTTTCAACCGAGCCAAGGTGCAGTGAGATATAAGATGTAGACTAGTGAACTGTAAACGGATTAAGAGATTTGATAGTCTGTCATGGAGATTATGGGCTGAAGAACATTTCATTGAATTGCATTGAAGCCAAGTGACTTGATTAAACTGTGACTGATCAGATCTATAGCTTTACTTGTATTACAAAAAAAAAAAAAATCAAGTGTGCCAGTCAACGGCAATGTCTGTAAATTCAGAAAAAGTCCTACAATAAACATTTGTTATGTTTTATCTGTGATTTTTTCCCATGTATTTTAAGCACACGGACATGTTTTGTGTATTTAATGGCTTGAGCTTTACATTCCTTCGATATAATCCCTAACTTTCCATTGTATCGGCGTTCGTCTGTTGAAGGAGAGTCGGACCAAATTTTTTTAATTTTACCAGGCAAGTCAGTTAAGAACAAATTCTTATTTTCAATGACGGCCTGGGAACAGTGGGTTAACTGCCTGTTCAGGGGCAGAAGACAGATTTGTACCTTGTCAGCTCGGGGATTCGAACTTGCAACCTTTCGGTTACTAGTGCAACGCTCTAACCACTAGGCTACCCTCCCACCCAAAATGCAGCGTGGTGGTTACTCATGTTCTTTAATGAAAATCGCACGATACATGAAATAACAACTATATATATATACAAAAACAACAAACGGAACGAGAAAACCTAATTACAGCCTATCTGGTGAACACTACACAGAGACAGGAACAATCACCCACAAAATACACAGTGAAACCCAGGCTACCTAAATATGGTTCCCAATCAGAGACAATGAGAAACACCTGACTCTGATTGAGAACCGCCTCAGGCAGCCAAGCCTACTCTAGACACCCCTACTCAGCCGCAATCCCAATACCTACTAAACCCCAATACAAAAACACACCACAACATAAACCCATGTCACACCCTGGCCTGAACAAATAATTAAAGAAAACACAAAATACTAAGACCAAGGCGTGACATCCATTACCATCCATTTGTTAATGTGAGGGCTACCATGACCTTAAATAAGTAACATCAAATCAAGCTTCAAGTCAGCTCCCCAAGCAACAGAAAATATTCATCTTTTTTAGCTGAACAGGTAGTGGTAGAGCACACACCATGCTTTTCTGTGTAGAAGGTCATAATATGTCCCCGATTGGCGAGATGCATCCAGCGAGCAAATAATTACAGGAAAGGAAAAATGAAGTGAGGAAAGTGCGCTAGGAAAGGTGGAAAGGAGCTAGGACAGGAAAGTAGATAAGGAAAGGGAGGAAAAGGAAGCTTGAAAAGAAAGGAGATAAGGAAAGAGAGTTGGGGAACGAGGAGAGGAAAAGGAGGCTGGGAAGTTGAAAAAGTTAGATCCCATGCTTTAAAACGCTCTGGATAAATGATGTAAATGAGTTCTCTTGTATGTGATAGGGATTAACCACAGCCAGTAAATGGCGATATTATAGGTTAGTTTTAGTGACAGGTTGCTGTGGTGCTGCAGCTAGATACTATTACGATCGGCTGCAATGGTTGTCGCTCTTCAGCAATCCATTTCCTTCTTCAGTTGTATGAAACTATCTTTAGCCTTCGCAAACAATGAGACATGAAGACACTCTAGGGGTACAGATTACCCAACATGCACCACCTGACTGAAGGAGAGAGGATGTAAGAACTATTATAGTTGGACATACTTCTGTTTGGTGGGACATTTGCACTGAATGTACATGTATAAACCAAACAAGCTGTGTGATGACACCATGGCCTCAGATCTCCATACTGTCCCCTTTATGGTTGTTTAACAAAGAGAGGAAATGAGAAAGGACACAAGGCTTTTAATACCTGAGTCATAATATTTTTATGACCCTATTTTAATTACCCGGAAAAGTCCCGCCAGACATCAATGAGGGGTCCTGGCTTTCATCTGAATTCACTTGGTCAGCCTTTATCATGGAAAGAACCAAACAGTGTTCTTATTGTTCTGTATGTTCAGTGTAGATGTAGGATCTGTTCCACCAGTGAGCCCATGCCAAAAATGATGTTCCATTAACAGGAAATGGCGAGACAACAGTAGAAACAGATAGAATTGCAGTGAATGCTTCACTTGACCCTGTGTTCTTAGACTGAGGAGAAAAGTCTTCAAAAGTTTTGAATTCTACTCCCATAGAGAGAGGTTATATAGGCATATTCGATTATTTTACTGGGTCCTCTTTGCTTTCTATCTGAAAGATCTTTTTTTTCTTCATTCAATGACCCCCAGGCAAATTCATCAGTTGGCAAATGTTTGTCATCCTCAGTGATTATGACCATCTTTAATGTAACCCTGATCAAACCTCTGATTTAAAATATCCATATGTAAAAAAAAAAAACTCCTCCTCAAGCGACCAAAGTGAAAACAAGGACCCATATAAAAGTAACGTGTTAGATATGATGAGTGATATTCAGAAATAGTCGGTTTCCTCTGTTAGCTGTGCTCTAGGGGTTGAGACATGCTGCATGGCCCAAACTTGCCTCCTGGCATGGGATTTGTCATTCTGACTTTCTCTTGAACATAACATAACTTAAGTTTCAGTGAAATTACTCAACTACAGGAAGCTGTGAAGAGCGTGTGTGTGCGTGTAGCCTATGTTCACACAGTCAGTGTTACCCTGTCAAGTATTGTTTATAGTGGAGCATTGAAGTTATACTGTAATGCAAGGTATCCCAAACTCTGTCCTCAGGACCCCAAGCGGTGCATGTTTTGGATTTTTCCCTAACACTACACAGCTAATCAACTAATCATCAAGCTTTGATCATTTAAATCAACTGTGCAGTGCGTAGTGGAAATTCTAACCAATAAGGAGAGACTTTGTTATTTCTTCAAACAATCATACTTACAACATTGATTAATTATAGCAATAATGGAGCTGGTCAACGAACCACCCCATAGGTGATTAGTTGAGAGCCCGATGATACAGGAAATGCTGATGTGTTATATACTAGACCTAAAAATGCTAAGTCATGGCTCGTTCCACCCCTCCCCAGCAGACCAGGGCATCGTAAGCTACCTTGTTTTCTTCTTGTGGCTGTGTGTATCGGGTGTGTGAGGTCATAGCGCACAAACAAGTGATAACGTTAGTTCTGTTGCTCCTCTCTGTTCAAGCCAGCATCTGTTCACCTCATATCTCCACACAGAGTCAAAGTGAAAAAATGCCTGCTCCTTCTTACAAGACAGTGGAAATGTACAGCGCATGTGCATAACAAAGTTAACCATTAAGAAATATTAAATTCATTACATTGTCTCTGCTAAACAAGCTTAAAGAGGTTATACAGGATTTTTCCCCTTACAAGTGTTAGGGCAAAAACCAAAACATGCACCCCTTGGGGTCCTGAGGACCGAGTTTGGGAAAAGCTGCTGTAATATGTGCTGTGTTTCCAGAGACATACTGCTAGAAGGAGGGTCGGCAGTAGATGGGGCCATTGCAGCTCTGTTATGCACCTCACTGGTCAACCCTCAGAGCATGGGCCTGGGAGGAGGCTCTATATTTACTGTTAGGGATACATTTGGTGAGTCTGTTCTTTACTGTTCTTTGCTTCTGTGTTACTGTACCGTGTAGGGTTTAGACAATAATGTTTGTGGTGGAATTGTGTGACCTCTACATCTCTTTATCAATCTATTCTCAGGTAAGGTGAAAACCTTCAGTTCGAGAGAGACTGTCCCACAGTTATTCAAAGCTGACCTGCTGAAGGGCTGTCCCACATCTGTCACATTTATCACAGGTAGGTAGACTTGCCAATCAGTGGAGGAATGAATGAATGGCTTGATGGAAGGATCAGTATTCAGTATGAATATGTAAACATTGCATGACAACAACTGATTCAAATTACTCCAAGACCACTAAAGTAGAAATGTCTTTTAGTCTTTCTTACATCAAATGTGAACAAACCACAAGCCCATTTCTGTAACCCTTTAATATTGCTCTCTGTCCTGGAGTGTGGCATCACATGTCTCTTCTCGCTTTTGTGCTTTACGCCTCTTCTGACTCTGTGGCCCCTGGTAGGTAGTCAATGGATTGGCGTTCCTGGAGAGTTGCGTGGGTATGAAGTAGTTCACAGACAGTATGGGAAGCTGCCCTGGGCCCGGCTGTTTGAGCCCACCATTAGACTGGCCAGAGAGGGATTCCCTCTGCCGCCCTTCCTGGGACGCCTCCTTAACTTCCCAATCATAGAAAACCTGGTGAAAGCAACATCACTCTGGTAGTACAACATCTCACACTGACACACAGGAACTCAAATGTGTTCCATTTGTTTTCATTCTAACTGTACTCCTTCCTAAAACAGGCATTTTCCCAAATGTAAAAGTCAACCAAGTTGTTTCAAAGTGCATGTATCTCAGTCAGAGAAGTCCAGATATCCTGCCAGATATCCTGTCCTATTACCCTAGCAATGAAGCTAATAATAAACTTGCTCTGCTGTAGTCTTTATCTGTTGGCTCAGACCAAGTTCTCATCCGTACGGTTGTGCGGTACTATACACAGACAGACTGCAGAGGCTTTCCTAAAGCCCAGCCCTGGGATTAACATCAAAGGGGGTTGTCTCCCCTCAGCTCCCCGCTCTCCTCCCCTCTCTCCTCCTCTTACAGAACAGAAGTCTAAGCAGTAGCACAAGATCTGCATAGAGAAAGTGCCCTTGGCACCCCGGCAGATGGACAGGGGGATTCACATATAGTCAGGGATAATTTGAGATGCTAATGAGTTTCCACAAGCTGCTTAGGAAGGGAGATATTTATGAAATTAGGTGGTAAACAGAGATGTAATGTTTGTTGGCGGTAGCTACTTCTCTGTTCTATCTCTGTAATCCAGTGAAGTCGCTTAATATCCAAGTAATAGGCTATGGCATTGGCTACATGTGCATGTTTATGTTTGTTCTATTGTCTTTTCCCAGTTTATGGTTGCTATGGTATAATGAATGCATTCCCCTCTTCCAGTGAGGTGTTCTGCAACAAGAACAAAACGGTGCTGGGCATGGGGGACATATTGAAGTTCCCTAAGCTGGCGGAAACCATGGAAACCATTGCAGAACAAGGAGCAGATGCCTTTTATACTGGCCAAATTGGACTTGACTTGATCCAAGATGTAAAAGCAGCAGGTGGGTGAGGTTTGTATGTGTAAATGAGAGAGAACGAGAGAGAGAAGGAAGGAACAAATTATATCCCCCAAAAATGTATATGAAAACTCCAGCTTGTTATGTTTTCTTGTCTGGATTGCTCACATGGATAGACATACTTTGTTCCCCATTATATTTTAGGTGGGACCCTAACCATGGAGGATCTGAAGTCATTCCAAGTCAGAGTTGAAGATGCCTGGACTGTTCCTCTGGGAGATTACCAGATACACATCCCTCCACCTCCAGCAGGGGGAGCCATGCTTGCCTTTATTCTCAACATCATTAAAGGTGCATGATCAAATACTTTCTCAAGTCTTTCAACTCAAATCATCGTGGTAGCTCATCATTGAACAGTTCCAAAATGTCCCTTCATCGAGTAGTAGAGATTTTAATGGCTGTTTGTGACCTTTCCCAGGGTTTCATTTCACCCCCAGGTCCATGGAGGGGGACCAGAAGGTCCTAACCTATCACTGCTACATTGAGGCAGCTAAATTTGCTACCGGACAGAGGAGACGCGTCCGCGATCCTGTCTTCAACCCTAAAAAAGTAAGGATCTGAGAAGAACGGCCTCTCTTTAAGTGTATTCTGTACTTTTCACCCACCTACATTTACATTGCATTACATTTAAGTCATTTAGCAGACGCTCTTATCCAGAGCGACTTACAAATTGGTGCATTCACCTTATGACATCCAGTGGAACAGTAGTGCATCTAAATCTTTTAAGGGGGGGTGAGAGGGATTACTTTATCCTATCCTAGGTATTCCTTAAAGAGGTGGGGTTTCAGGTGTCTCCGGAAGGTGGTGATTGACTCCGCTGTCCTGGCGTCGTGAGGGAGTTTGTTCCACCATTGGGGGGCCAGAGCAGCGAACAGTTTTGACTGGGCTGAGCGGGAACTGTACTTCCTCAGTGGTAGGGAGGCGAGCAGGCCAGAGGTGGATGAACGCAGTGCCCTTGTTTGGGTGTAGGGCCTGATCAGAGCCTGGAGGTACTGAGGTGCCGTACCCCTCACAGCTCCGTAGGCAAGCACCATGGTCTTGTAGCGGATGCGAGCTTCAACTGGAAGCCAGTGGAGGGAGCGGAGGAGCGGGGTGACGTGAGAGAACTTGGGAAGGTTGAACACCAGACGGGCTGCGGCGTTCTGGATGAGTTGTAGGGGTTTAATGGCACAGGTAATCCACCACTGGTGGCAGGGAGCCCTCCGTAATTTGTGAAATATTTTTTTTTCATGTAGGATGCATCGTATATGGTGGACTCAGATTTTGCTGATCGGATCAGGTTATTGATCAGTAAAAACCGTACCTATAACAACTCCTACTACAACATCACACCTTCCCCTGACCGCTTTGGGACCACACACGTGTCAGTCCTGGCTGAAGATGGATCTGCAGTCTCTGTCACAAGCACCATCAACCAAATGTGAGCCTCTACCCTCACTGAGATAGAGAACATTACAGAACAGTAGCTACATCCCTCTAAATAGAACACTGTCTACTGTATTAGAACACAATCTCCTTCTAAATATGAATAGGAGGACAGTCCTGACGGCAAACGAACCATCTAACACTGCAGCTTTTGGAGTTGTGTACTCTTCCCTTGGCTAACAAAACAGTCTTTCTTTCTCTTCCCGCAGTTTTGGTGCAGCGATTTACTCTCCTAGAACAGGCATCATCCTTAACAATGAGCTGGCGGACTTCTGTTTTAGAGCAGAGAGAGTCAGTGCAGGTAGATTACATGTTTTTAAATGAATGCATCACTTAGGCCTACCTGTCTAACCTCTAACTGGTATTCATGGGGTGACATCTTATTATATAAGTCTATGGGTGATATCTGTGTATATGATTATATCTCATTTCTCACAGGTGAACAACCTCCCTCTTCAATGGCTCCAGCTATACTGAGCTCCAGCTCTGGAAAGAATACCCTTGTAATTGGGGGATCTGGGGGCAGCATGATCACCACCGCCATGGCCCTGGTGAGTCTAAATTACATTTCTACCAGTTTTACAAGTCTGACCGTTCCTTCTCCACCCATTACCTTCTGAAAAACTGAGAAAGGGATCCATAGGGCCTCATCAAATCCATCCATCTCGCTCTCTCTCACGCTCTCTCTCTCTCGCTCTCTTTCTTTCTCTCTCCTTTCAGTCAATCATGAACCACCTTTGGTTGGGGATGAGTTTGAAAGAGGCCATTGCTGCTCCTGTAGTGTTTGTTGACGGCAATAACAACGTGAACTTTGAGCCTGCCTTTGATAAGGTAATTCCCATGTTCGTATCCTCTCAGTAAACCAATGAAAATGACAGCCAAGGTCACTGCAATTGACTGCCTGAGAGCAGTGACCATTTGAGAAATGTAAGGAACTTGTATGTCAGCCCTGTATTAAAGAACATAAATGGTTAAAGAAAAGTTTGATAAATAAAAACAGATACCAATTTCAAGAAACATTCTCTCCGCAATATTAAGCTGATCCACCTCTAAAAAAACCTGTTTTTTTTAAATGTACACTGAGTAAGTGTTGCTTCATCGCAATCAAACCATAACGTGGAATAGGTAAGGATTGCGAGTGGTGCTTGTTTTACCCTAACTAACTGTCTGTCTGTGCTTTCAGTCTGTGATAGAGGCCCTAAAGGTAATTGGACACAGAGTGTCAGACTACCCATACTTCTTCAACGTGGTCAATGCTGTGGCCAAGGAGGACAAATGCATCACAGCCGTGTCAGACGGCAGAAAGCAGGGCAAAGCTGCTGGCTACTGATCAATAGAAAACCAGGACATTAAGAGGTTCCCGGGACCAGGTGTTCCCTTACTCAGGTCTACAGCCAAATAGTGGGCCTCAGTAGATCACTGCAGTAGATCCAAGGGGATCATCATTTTAGTGAGATGTATTTTTATAGTTCATTTATTTTTATATATTAAACCAACAGTCCAGGAGCCTTATTCTAAACCAACAGTCCAAGAGCCTTAAGAAGAATCAAATGTGCCTCTTGACATAATAGTTTGGGCTTTTGTGGGGGGGAGGCCTCTCACTTTGGCACTCAAATGGATGGAGTTTCACATTTTACAAAGTACATACAGTACATATTTGTTCTTGAGGACTTACTGCACAGTACACATACAGTATAGTGAGGTCCTGAAGGAACTGACATGGGAACAGAAGGTCGGTACAGCCTGTCAGCCTGTGGTATCATGAGGCTCTTGCTGTGACCACAAGGACCTGTCAGATTCAGGCAGAACATGTAACAACACAATCCTCCAAGTTAATTTATTAGTCCTTCTCTGGAGTGTAGTAGCAATACTCTGAGACTCACACATTCATTAAGATAAAAACAGGTTTTCTGCAGCCCCCTTTCACAGTACATTGTAATAGAATCAACATCTGAAATAGCAAGTAAATCGGTTAGAGGGGCTGAATGAATTCTGGTGCGATAGTGATTAGTGTGCAATCTTGCAAAAGCTTTAATGGCACGTATTACCAAAATGTGAAAAGTAATGAGCACTGATATTGATACTGTGAGAGTACTGTGATAGCTTTTTATGTATTTAATTGACCTCACCAGGGCCTGTTGTCACAAATGTACAGATTTATATAGGTCCCCTCCAGGTCTATTAAAACTTCAACCAGTGTTAACTTTCAGCATGTTGTGTCTGAGATGATTACTAATTAGTTCTATTTTTTCTGTTTGCCCTAAAAGAGGTGAGAACAGCCCCCCCCCCGACAGAGACAAAGGCAATAGTAATGAGATGTGTTTCAATAGTGGAGCTTATGAATGAGTAATGATCTCCGAAGTGGATCCTCCCAGGCGCTAGATGTGAATTATGAAAACATGCAAATCTGATACCCAGTGTTAGGTGCTGGGGTCTGGTGTTCATGTGGGATAATTTGGAGTAAAGGAGCTCAGTCTTTGGTATGTGGCAGAGTGTTTCATCAGGTTTAGCTGAATGATAGTAAGGCTCTCGTGAATCAGACCATCTCGAACACTCGTGGAAATGCTTGACTAAAGCCTTAATCAACTCTCCAATACAGCATATTCTCTGTCCAGGGCATGCCAAAGCTGTAGTTGAAAATAGTTGTTAAAAGCTTTGCCTCATAGTTTTGTCTCTTTTGTATCCTGCTCTCCAAAGGTTTAAGTGCTTTATGGTCCTTTCCCTCCAATAATACAGTGAGAGATGTGGTATGACCCTGTCAGAGGAGACAGTATTGTTGAGGTCATGTCATGAGCGTTTACTGAACTCTTGTTGATGGGAAATGATTGTTAAAGTCATAAACTGTAGCTCTGTAGCACTTTGCCCCTTTGTCCATAGTACGTCACATAGACTATGTCCGAAACATGACGCTAAAGACAATAGACACAGGTTCAATATTTTCTGACAGACCTGGTCCCTTTTTGTTTGCTATATTTGGTCATATAGTATATGGTCTATGCTACACATTCACTATATCCCTGATATGGTGCCACTGAGAATAGTTTCAGGTTTGGTTTACATTAGTTTTCTTGTTATCCTCTATGCTATTATGACATAATGGTTTCATGTTTACTGTCCAAATAACATGCATCAAGTAAACGCATGCAATATATAGTTTTTTTAAGTGTGGGGAAACAGCTATGTAACACTTAGCCTTACAAGATAAAAAATGATCATCAATAAATATGTTGTCATGGTATAGGCAATGTGACGCAGAAACGTTGGTGGTTTAGCAAATAGATTTCTGGTAGCTTATACAGTGCTTTTTTCCCCACATTTCTTAACGTAACAGCCTTGTTTAAAATGTATTAAATTGTCCCCCCCCCCCATCAATCTACACACAATACCCCAATAATGACGAAGCAAAAACAGGTTTTTAGAAATGTTTGCAAATGTAAAAACTCAAATATCACATTAGCATAAGTATTCAGTCCCTTTACTCACTACTTTGTTGAAGCTCCTTTGGCAGCGATTACAGCCTTGAGTCTTCTTGGGTATGATGCTACAGTACAAGCTTGGAACACCTGTATTTCTCCCATTCTTCTTTGCAGATCCTTTCAAGCTCTGTTAGGTTGGATGGGGAGTGTCACTGCGCAGCTATTGTCAGGTCTCTCCAGAGATGTTCGATCGGGTTTAAGTCCAGGCTCTGGCAGGGCCACTCAGGGACATTCAGAGACTTATTCCAAAACCGCATTGTCTTGGCTGTGTGCTTAGTGTCGTTGTCCAGTTGTAAGGTGAATATTCGCACCAGTCTGAGCGCTCTGGAGCAGGTTTTCATCAAGGATCACTCTGTACTTTGCTCTGTTCATCTTTCCCTCCATCCTGACTAGTCTCCCAGTCCCTACCGCTGTAAAACATCCCCACAGTATGATGCTGCCACCAACATGCTTCAGCATAGGGATGGTACCAGGTTTCCTCCAGATGTGACGCTTGGTATTCAGACCATAGAGTTCAATCTTGGTTTCATCAGACCAGAGAATCTTGTTTCTCAAGGTCTGAGAGTCCTTTCGGTGACTTTTGGCAAACTCCAAGTGCTGCCATGTGCATTTTACTGAGGAGTGGCTTCCGTCTGGACACTACCATAAAGACCTGATTGGTGGAGTGCTGCAGAGATGGTTGTCCTTCTGGAAGGTTCTCCCATATCCACAGGGGAACTCTGGAGCTCTGTCAGTGACCATTGGGTTCTTGGTAATCTCCCTGACCAATGCCTTTCTCCCCTGATTGCTCAGCTCTAGGAAGAGTCTTGGTGGTTCCAAACTTCTTCCATTTAAGATTGATTGAGGCCACTGTGTTCTTGGGGACCTTCAATGCTGCAGAAATGTTTTGGGACCCTTCCCCAGATCTATACCTCATCACAATCCTGTCTCGGAGCTCTACGGACAATTCCTTCAACCTCATGGCTTTGTTTTTGCTCTGACATGCACTGTCAGATGTGGGACCTTTATATAGACAGGTGTGTGAATTTACCACAGATGGACTCCAATCAAGTTGTAGAAACATCTCAAGGAAGATAAATGGAAACAGGATGCACCTGAACTCAATTTCGAGTCTCATAGCAAAGGGTCTGAATACTTATGTAAATATGGTATTTCTGTTGTTTAAAATATATATATATAATCAATTTTAGAATAAGGCTGTGGGTGAATCTATTTATTAGTATAGCCTACATGGTGTATTTTACCAACATAAATTAACAAATGGCAAACAAACATTGCACTTTGCAGTCGTATCATGAGAACAATTGAACCATGAAGTAAGCCCTCTGTTATTATTTTAAACTTTGTTTCTGTCTTCCTGTGTTTTCATTGTTGGTCAATGCTTATAAGATTGTTGCAGTCTTGTTAACATTACATCATAAAACTGTTATATGGGAATGGCTTGTGAATTATTAATCTTGAATCTTCTCAAAGCAACACAAATAAAATAAAAACATTTTTTTACAGAATATAATATTTGGTTTAAGGCAAACAGTGATTATAATAATCTATTATCTCAAAATGAAAATCCTGACTGAAAATCCATGAAAGATTGCAGTGAAAAAAAACATTGATATAGTGTTGGCACAGTTACTTTGAAGAAGAAAGGAATAAGGTCATACTGTAGGTTGTAGGTCTTTGCTGAGATGACAGGAATCTGAATGTTTTTCTCTTGGTTTGTAATATAGTCTATAGAGTAGGGCCAGGACGATACCAGTATCACGAAGCGGATTAACTTCTTCAGGAAAACAGCCCTAATGTTGGAAACAAATATCATTATGTTGTCATCCAGAGTCCGATGTATATGTTTTCTATCTACAACAATATTTTACAAACAGTACAGCAGGTTTGTAAAGGACCAAAGAGAGATCTGCTTCATGTATTCATTTTTGCCATGGAAAAAATATTGCAATACTGGTATTGTCACAGCCTTATTGTAGAGGTGGCTTTCATCTGAATCAGAAGCCCAATCAGCCAGCCTGTCTGTGGGAGCAGAGGTGTGTGGTTTGCCTCAGTTCGTGGGAGCAGGGGTCTGTGGTTGGTCTCAGTACCCAGCAGCGTAGCTCCATTTCCTGGGGTCGGATTCAGCATGGAGCCGGTCTCCCTGGCGCACCACTGCCTGAACCACAGCCCCTGCGGCTGTCAGGAACTCTGTCTCATGGTTCTTCAAAGCCAGACCTGCCATCACCATCTGTAAGGAAAGCTTACTCATTGTGACACTCCTTTTTATGCACTGTAGAGTATGTGAATTCACTGTCGTCAATCTTCTAACCCACCTCGTCAAACCCGGGCTCTCCCAGTGTGGTGTTAGGACTCAGCTGGTTGTGGATTCTAGGATCTGCCACAGCTTTCTTCAGGTCGTAGTTAAAATACAGCGTGTTGAGAATCACCTGCAGAATGAACAGCCAACAATTCAGTCACAGACGACAACTTGGTAGAATGCAAAGAAAGTATTAGAGTACTTTCACACAGCAATGAAAGGGCATTGTAGCCTGATGTACCGTGGCAGTTGCCGTGGTGATCTTTGTTCCTCCTGAGCCCCCCACCACCATCTTGACATTGTTGCTCCTCTTGTCAAAGAGAATGGCTGGACACATAGAAGACAAGGGCCTCTTACCTGGGGAGAGATAACAAGGCAGTTAGGCCCATCCTTACCCACCACTAAGTACCAATTTCTGCTATTAGAGCCGGGTGGTGAACGGAAAAGTGTGGCGTCTGTACAGATGTAGCCCTTACCTGGTCTGATGAAGTTGTTTGGTGAAGGAGGCACTCCAAAGCCATTGGTGATGAGAGGGGAGCTGAAGTCATCCATCTCATTGTTGAGGAGGATTCCTGTAGATTGTGACATGACTTTGGAGCCAAAACTAAGGAGGAAATAGAAAAGAATGATAATGAGGACTAGCTCCAGTTCATGTTTCTAATCAAATGTTTAACTGGGACATGATTCCTACAATTGATTGATGGTGCTGGTGGCTGCCACTGCACTCCCGTCCTCTGCCACCACAGACAGATGTGCTGTCCCGTGGTTCTCGGGGACAAAGTACTCTGGCTCATAGTAGTTCATGTGATGGGTGGTATCATCTGTAATCTTCTGACGGAGGGCATCGGCAAAGTAGTCTGAGGTCATGTTGCGGATGAGCTGAAGAGGCGAGGGGACAAGAGAATGAGTCTCAAACGAATGCCCAATAATAAAACGAACCATTTAGAACAGTCTAGACTCTAGAATGATGAAGCTGTACTGGTTTGCATTTACAGAAATTCCAACATAGCACCTGTACAAATAGTCTCTTGGTAGACAGAAGTTAATTTCAATCAATAATCCAATCAACTCTCTTATATGAGCATATTTAATAAAAGGGCTTACCAAGAAAACAGGATTTCAATGTTGCTTCATCTATGATCAGGCTATTAGCTGGCCAAATGTAGGCTACATTAAAAGTGCAATACTTTTAATATAACCATGTGTTAGTGTGGGTTTTCAGTGAATTTATGTAAATCACGAAGCTCATCTGTATTTCCTTTGCAGGAATAGGGGTTAAACTATGATTTTTCATTGTCCTCGTGTTTTCACAGACACCCAAATATCCCCTTTGTTTATTTTGATATGGGCCTATTAATCAACGAGACACCTGATATTTGTTACTCTTATTCTGTGTTATTATTAGCCATTGACACTGTTATTGTTTCATTTCACATGGTTGTGTCTCAATAGGCCACTCGGCTAAAAATAGGAGTTGAGTGCAATTGTTGGGTCAGTCACCTGTAACTGCTCATCCAATGGATTAAAGCTGAGAAAAACAAATCCATGCCTTTTTTTGTTGAGTGCTCCAACTCCTTTCTACTTCGAATTAGTCCTTCTGTAAGTTTTTCTTGGCAAGCCCTTTTGTTGGATTTTTTGACATTGTTACCAAGCATCCCTCTTATCTTTATTTATTTGCTGTAGCTCGGAGGCCTACCTGAAATCATATCCATATTAACTGTCTCCAATGAACATGAACTTATTGACCCATGACATTCCAACACATACAGTACTCTGAGCCGTTGATTGAATATGATCAGTAAGTGATTGAGAGTGCTATTGAATATAAACTCTGGGGAAGATGGGAGTGAGACTTACATCAGAGATATTGAGGAAGTTTGGATCTCCCAGCATGCTTCGCTTGGCGTAAGCAAATCGGAAGGCCTCAACCATGCGGTGGTACGTGAGGATCTTCTTCTCAGTGCTGGAGACACTGTCTGAGGTGAAGTTGTATCCTGAAAACAGTAACCAGTTCAACCATAGCCACCATCTTTACATTTATTAAACAATAATAGAGTACGTTCAATTTGATCAGGTGAAGTTGACATTCAAAGGGTTTTACTCTCGATATAAAAGTTCTGTTCATTCTGTTTCCAGACTCTCAGTGTTAGAACTGCTTTAGCTCACAGCCATAGAGGAGGAGAGGATGGGAAAAAAACGAAAGAGAACTGTAACCAAATGGAATTGTTTGATGAATTTCAGCTGACAGGCAGTAGCAGAAGTCATGGTGAACTGTCAGGATGAAGGGCTTGAGCGGGCCCTGGCATGCCAGCGTTATGTGATTCCCCCACCACTCGTCTGTGTCCAATTAGAGGTAAATTGGTCAGATTAGTGTTTGCGGTAGAGGCAGAGAGCCACTGTAAGTGGGGCGGCCAGGCAGTGGAGCCACAGGAAGAGACGGTTTAGTTTAATTAGGTAGTTTAAATACTCTGGAATAAAGTTTTCATCTAATCCCCTGACAGACACTGTCATATTATATAGCTACTGCACTGGGAACCAGCAGAGAGAGGGAGTCTGGAGGAAGTACTCTATTGACTAGATATCCAATAGACCCCGGGCATTAATGTGAAGCTGAAACAGAGCTGGGGATGAGAAGAGGAGATGTATTTTTTCACCCCAATTACTGGTCAGTCAGCAGCACCACCACCGAACAGAAGGTGGTTATCTATCTGAATATGCATGGTCAAGAGAGAGAGATACATGGAGCATACAGTAACGGGATGAGATAGACCAGGGCTGCTATAATGGTAATGAACAGTTCAGCATCATTTTCCGCAGTTAACAGTGCTGACGGAGCACCAGGCCTGCAGAGCAGAGTGCCTCGGGTGTGATGGCTCAGAAAACAATTATCTTTGGTTCTTAATTACTCCTATCTGGAGCAGCTGCCACATCTCTAATACATTTGTACTGTAGCACGAGAGTGACAGGCTGTCCAAATGTGACTCAAATATTTTTCCAAACCTCCTTAAATAGAACAGCCACAGTTTGATGTTGAATTACAACTCTGTGTCATCAGGTTGAAGACTTACCATCCAGGATGTTGAGCATGAGGGACAGGACAGGGCCACTGGCTGGGGCGTTGGGCACATACATGATGTACTCCCCCACATTAGAATTGAGAGGACTCTCATCCAAAAAAGGCTTGTAGTTCTTTAGGTCGTCCAGTGTGATGATACCATCTGAAACACATACCGGTAAACAGACAATAAGACACTGTTTCTGTTAAGATGTTCAGCCAGCAGACCCTGAATGAAATTCAATCAAAATTGCGGTTTGTTAATATTTGGTAGATATAAGGGAGAAGCCAACCTGCTGACTGAATGTCCCTCACAAGGTTCTCTGCCAGTGGGCCCTCGTAAAAAGCATTAGGCCCCTTATTTGCTATTGTTTCATAGGTGTCAGCAAGTTTAGTAAAGGTGATGGTGTCGTTTTCCTTCAGGATGGCACCATTTTTGTCACAAAACACCTCACTTAAAGAGAGACCAAAAACAGAGATGTCAGAGACAACATATGAGACACTGAGCTCTCATGTTTGGGAATAAGGGCAAAAATCATCTTAAAAGGGGAGTATCTCCTCATGTGAAAATTTGACCCTCTGTACAGTAACTCAGATCACCACTCCATATTATGTCTCCCTTCTAGGCATTCTTACCATAAAGCTGTGTCACTAGTGATGGTTTTTCTGTTCTTGGCGATAGCAGTGGCCAATGCCCTGCCCAAAGGAAAGCCCTTCCGTGCCAACTGGATTGCAGGCTGGAACAGCTCTCTCCATGGCAATTTTCCATGGCGATCGTGTGCCAGCTCGTACCCACGGATCTCCCCTGGTATGGCAATGGACAACCCTCCTGCCAAACGTTACTGCCATACATTACTGCCAAACGTTCCTGTACAACTCTTATCTCTGTATCTTTGACTCTTATCGCAAGGCCATCACTCATTGTAAACATACGCCTTTCAACCATTTTCTGGTGTTAGGTAACTGGTAAAACATTACCTTTCTTGGCTAACTGAGAGCTATTCCCAAACATGTCCTCTGTCGCGGTGGCGGGAGCCGTCTCCCTGGAATCAATGGTCTCTACCTTTCCTTTGAAGGAAGTCAAAATCATCTTTTGAACATCACACCAAGGTTTTACATTTCCTGTTTTTAGTTCAGGCGTCATTGTTGACATCAATAATGATAAATATGGTGTAGTTTTAAGTCAAGGATTAGGGCTCTGACTGTACCAGTTTTGGCATCATAGATAGTGAAGAAGAGTCCTCCACCAATGCCCATGCTGTGGGCGTTCATCAGCCCAACACACAGCAAGGCAGCAATAGATGCATCCACTGCAGAGCCACCTTTTTTCAATGTGTCTCTGAGATTTACAGACACACCCACGCAGAAAAAAGTTTATATTCAGTGGCCCTAATTTGCATACAAATGCACTAGTTCATAAAGAAATAGCAGGTAGTTTACACAGACAAAATGAATTATCATGACAAAATGGGAAGGATTTGAGATGACGGATGAACATAAATAGACTCAGAAGCAGGAGCATATTTTTATGTTCAGACCAAGAAAAACTTATTAGGCCTGCTTGGAACAGCATGCTTTGAAACCGGTATCTTTTTGTCTGGATGTCTACAAAAACATTTCAATGAGTCATTTGTTGGTGTGGAAATGTATGAGACTGGTACTGTATATACTGTATGTGTTTGCGTGAGAGTTCTTACCTGCCGATTTCTGAGCATGGGCCAGCATCAGCTGCCACGGCAGCCCTGGAGTAGGAATGGTCATTTGAGGTCGACCTGCTCCCCAGCCCAAAGAACACACCCACGAAGGTGCTCACGGCAGCCACCAGCAGCACCACCAGACCCACCACTATGGACTTATGGACCATCTTTCTGTCAGGGAAACACAGGACATCATATTACAGTCAATCTCAAATGAAGATAGTTATATAAACACATAGAAACACCCCCACACAAAAGTACTCTCAAAATTGCAAAACACATGAGCAAAGGCAAAAGACAGTGCATCACAATTGTACAGTGTGAGTTGTTGGTCAATTCTTACATTCTGTTCAGATATGAAACCATGCCATTACTACTCACCTCACTCCTCACTGACACAAATGACTGATGACTGGCTAATATTCATTTATAATAATACGATTGTGGTAGCTTTTTTGTTGGACTTCAGTGCAGCTTTTGATATTATTGATAATAACCTATTGCTGAAAACACTTGAGTGTTATGGATTTACATCCTGTGCCTTATCATGGATTGAGAGTTAACTATCTAACAGAGCACATAGGGTTTTCGTTAATGGAAGCCTCTCTAATGCAATTACAGTTGAGTGTGGTGTACCGCATGGCAGCAGGCTTGGGCCATTATTGTTTTTCTGTTTTTACTAATGACTTTCCGCTGACCTTGAATAAAGCCAGTGTGTCTATGTACACTGACAATTTAACAGCATACATGTCGGCTACGACATTAAAATAAATAACTGACACCCTTAACATAGAGCTCCAGTCAGTTTTAGAATGGGTAACTAGCAATAGGCTGGTGCTAAATATATTTTAAAAAGCAACATTTTTGGAACAAATCACTCACTCAAACCTAAACCTCTAGATATATATCTAGATATATTATTGAATAATGTGGTGATTGAGCAAGTTGAGGAGACTAAACTGCTGGGTGTAACCCTAGATAACAAGATGTCATATAGACTCAATGGTTGCTAAAATGAGAAGAGGTCTGTCCATGATAAGGCTTGCTTTGCTTTCTTCACATTGCTTTCTTCACATCTCAGTCAACCTATTTTTGTCGCACCTGGCCTACTGCCCAGTTGTATGGTCAGGTGTGGCAAAGAAGGACATAGGCAAACTGCAGTTGATCCAGAACAGAGCAGCAGGTATTGCACTTAGATGTAGTAACATGAGAGCGAATGTCAGTAACATGCATGTCAATCTCTCCTGGCTCAAAGTTGAGGAGAGATTGACTGCATCACTTTTGCTCTTTGTGCGACGTGTTGATATGTTGAAGGCACCGATCTGTCTGTTCAAGTAGTTGGCACACAGTTCAGACACTCACTCATTACATTTATTTTTATTTAACCTCTCTAGGGCAGGCGTTCTGCTAGCGGAACCCCTCCACAACATTCTGCTGAAAAGGCAGCATGCGAAATTCAAAAATATATTTTTTAAATATGTAACTTTCACACATGAACAAGTCCAGTACAGCAAATGAAAGATAAACATCTTGTTTATCTACCCATTGTGTCCGATTTAAAAAATGCTTTACAGCGAAAGCACAACATATGATTATGTTAGGTCATAGCCAAGTCAAAAAAACACACAGACATTTTTCCAGCCAAAGAGAGGAGTCACAAAAAGCAGAAATATAGATCAAATTAATCACTAACCTTTGATGATCTTCATCAGATGACACTCATAGGACATCATGTTACACAATACATGTATGTTTTGTTCAATAATGTGCATATTTATATCCAAAACCTCAGTTTACATTGGCGCCTTACGTGCAGTAATGTTTTGATTCCAAAACATCCGGTGATTTTGCAGAAATACTCATAATAAACATTGTTAAAAGATACAACTGTTATTCACAGAATTAAAGATAGACTTCTTCTTAATGCAACCACTGTGTCAGATTTCAAAAAAACTTTACAGAAAAAGCATAATCTGAGGACGGCGCTCAGAACCCCCCAAAAAAACAGAGGAATATCCGCCATTTTGGAGTCAACAGAAGTTAGAAACAACACCATAAATATTCACTTAAGCCCCTCCTTTATAGTAGAATCCTCATTCAAGTTTCTAAAGACGGTTGACATCTAGTGGAAGCCGTAGGTAGTGCAATTTTGTCCATATCTCAATGTGTTTCTAAAACTATTTTAGGTAGACCAAGCTTTGAAAAACTTTTTCTCAGGTTTAAAAAAAAAACTCAGGTTTTTTCCTGCCATATGAGTTCTGTTATACTCACAGACATCATTCAAATAGTTTTAGAAACTTCAGAGTGTTTTCTATCCAATAATAATAATAATATGCATATATTAGCATCTGGGACAGAGTAGGAGGCAGTTCACTCTGGGCTCGCTATTCATCCAAAAGTGGAAATGCTGCCCCCTATCCCAAAAAACTTTAACTAAGTAAGTCAGTTAAGAACAAATTCTTATTTACAACGATGGCCTAGGAACAGTGGGTTAATTTCCTTGTTCCGGGGCAGAACAACATATTTTTACCTTGTCAGCTCAGGGATTCGATCTAGCAACCTTTCAGTTACTGGCCCAACACTCTAGCCACTAGGCTACCTGCCACCACAGCTTGCACTGTACTGTATAGATATTGGACAAATAGTTCATTCGGAAAGTATTTAGACCCTTCCCTTAATCCATATTTTGTTACGTTACAGCCTAATTCTAAAATGGATTAAATATTTTTTTCCCTCATCAATCTACACACAATATCCCATAATCACAAAGTGAAAATTGTATTATTTATTTTTTATACAGTAATTACACAAATATTCAGACACTGTGCTATGAGACTTGAAATTGAGCTCATGTGCATCCTGTTTCCATTGGTCATCCTTGAGATGTTTCTACAACTTGATTGGAGTCCACCTGTGCTAAATTCAATTGATTGGACATGATTTGGAAAGGCACACACCTGTCTTTATAAGGTCCCACAGTTATGAGAGTCATAACCACAAGTTATGAGGTTGAAGGAATTGTCCGTAGAGCTCCGAGACAGGATTGTGTCGAGGCACAGATCTGGGGAAGGGTACCAAAAAATGTCTGAAGCATTGAAAGGTCCCCAAGAACACAGTGGCCTCAATCATTCTTAGTTTGGAACCACCAAGACTCTTCCTATATCTGACCGTCCGGCCAAACTGAGCAAACAGTTGAGAAGAGCCTTCGTCAGGGAGGTGACCAAGAACCCGATGGTCACTCTGACAGGGCTCCAGAGTTCCTCTGTGGATATGGGAGAATCTTCCAGGAGGACAACCATCACTGCAGCACTCCACCAATCAGGCCTTTATGGTACAGTGTCCAGACAGAAGCCACTCCTCAGTAAAAGGCACATGACAGCCTGCTTGGAGTTTGCCAAAAGGACTCTCAGACCATGAGAAACAAGATTCTCAAGTCTGATGACACCAAGATTGAACTATTTTTCCTCACTGCCAAGTGTCACATCTGGAGGAAACCTGGCACCATCCCTAAGGTGAAGCTTGGTGGTGGTAGAATCATGATGTGGTGATGTTTACCAGAGGAAGGGACTAGGAGTCTAGTCAGGATCGAGGTAAAGATAAACGAAGCAAAGTAGAGAGATCCTTGATTAAAACCTGCTCCAGAGCACTCAGGACCTCAGACTGGGGCAGAACAGGACAACGACACTAAGCACACAGACAAGACAACGCAAGAGTGGCTTCAGAACAAGTCTCTGAATGTCTTTGAGGGACCCAGCCAGAGCCCGGACTTGAACCCGAACGCTCCCGGTGCAACCTGACAGAGCTTGAGAGGATCTGCAAACAAGAATGGGAGAACCTCCCCAAATACAGGTGTGCCAATCTTGTAGCATCATACCCAAGAAGACTCTAGGCTGTAATCGCTGCCAAAGGTGCTTCAACAAAGTACTGAGTAAAGGGTCTGAATACTTATGTAAATGTATTATTTCCGTTTTTTTTTTTTTTTACATTTGCCACCATTGCTAAAAACCCGTGTTTTCATTTGTCATTATGGGTTATTGTATAGATTGAAGAGGGGGGAAAACGATTTAATCAATTTCAGAATAAGGCTGTAACGTAACAAAATGTGGAAAAAGTCAAGGGGTCTGAATAATTTTGGAATGCACTGTACAGTACTGCATAGAGCTGCAACAATTTCTTGACGGCAGCAACTTCTTGATTTTAGGAAACTTTACTTTAGAATCCGAAACCATCTCCAAATGAATTTCCTGGTGTTCCATAAGTCAAAATCTTATAGTCCCCCTTTGATGCTCTTTCCATGACGAAGACTGACCAGGTGAAAGCTATGATCCCTTATTGATGTCACTTGTTAAATCCACTTCAAACACTGCAGATGAAGGGCCAGGCACACCGGTTTGATTTTGTTAAGAACTGCAACGCTTCTGGGGTTTTCAATCTCAACAGTTTCCCATGTGCATCTAGAATGGTCCACCGTCCAAAGGACATCCAGGCAACTTGACACAACTGTGGGAAGTATTGGAGTCAACATAGGCCAGCATCCCTGTGGAACGCTTTCGACACCTTGAGAGTTCATGCCCCGACAAATTGAGGAAGGTGTTTTGTACACTTTGTGTAAGTAATAACAGCAGAGCGAATAAGTAGGCCAAATTAAAATGGGGAAAAAACAGGCACTCTTCAAGTGTGCCTATTTCAAATCAACCAGTCATAACCCACACTATACAAGACTGACCAAGAGATTACATTTTTTTTTTAATAAGAAAGGCTTTGTTCTGTGCCCATTCAGTAACACATCTATTTTTTGGTGTGGTTTATTGTGTTTCTCTTTGTGTTTGAAGAAGCACTTTTGAATTGCGAATAAAAAATGTTTTATTGATTTATATTATTTGAATTAGCAGCATATGATAAGCAACATGTGATAAGCATTTTTCTTTATTTTTTTATTTTTAACATGTAATAAACAACATTTATGGGGAATGTCTGTGTCTGTGTTGAATACAGAGCAGATTTGATACTTTAACAACAACAGTCGATGAAAATGATTTGCTCTTTATCGCTGTGTCACATTCATCGGTAGATACTAGCACCAGGTGTAGGTGAGTTACTGTTGAATGTAGGATGATAGATTCACATACAGACACATCTCAGCTTCAGTGGGCAACAGTGAACAGTCACCCACGCACCAAACTGCCCATTTAGTGTTGCCAAAAGATATGACCCGTTCTAGCTGACCATAACTCTCTCACCATTGCACATGATCACAACTCACATACACAACCCCCATCGTTAAATACTGTCATCTGCAATGCTTTAAATAACATAGAAACACATTATGTTTTCAAACCCTTTTTATTTGACAAATGTCATATCATAAGCTACCAATTACCCATCATTGTTAAGGAAGAATATTTCCTCTGAGATGCAGACTTTTTACAAAGACTGATTGACACTATTAGCTATTTAGTTAAAGACATTTGGTAAATATATAGACACTGAATCATTTATTGACTTGACTGTTTCCCAGTAACAGAGAGACCTGTTAATTGTTAGAAAAGCGCGGATGTGTTGCCTGCATCAAACCCTACCTCACTGCAGAACTGTAGCTACAATATATGTGAGCACACTGTAATGCAGCACATCCCTCTCTGTGAAGCTTGTGCTGCCTGCAGCCAACAAAATTAAACCAGCAACACAAAAGACTGGAATTTCTCAGCCAGATAATGTATTTACTGTATTTACTGCCATGCAAATCCCTCAGCCTTCAAAGCAACAGTGTTCAACGCGTGTAACATCTCTGGACACTTCCTTTAGCTTATGTAGCACAGGTGCAGTTGATGAAAATACACAAACCAATCAGACTGAGTTATTCCCTGTCCTCACTCTTTATAGCATTTTTGTTGTTGTTGTTGTTGCCACGATTGAGCCGTCCATCACCCAAATAGTAAAAGATCAGATCCTTCTCTTACCTTGGTGTCTCTCAGGCCTCTGGAACAGACTGGTTGCCAGTGGGTTTCTCACAGTCCTCTGAGCAAGTTTGAGCAGTACATAGCACCATATAGGCAATAGCTCTCAATGTGTAACTATTACAATGCCATTAAACATTAACCTACGCCTCCATAAAAGCACCTCATCGGTGGTACTGTGGCAAAAGCAGACAGGAACATTCAGAAACCACAAAAATAAGACCCACCTCTCTTATGAGGGAATTAATTTACAAATTAACATCA
This sequence comes from Oncorhynchus nerka, assembly GCF_034236695.1. NCBI lineage: Eukaryota > Metazoa > Chordata > Actinopteri > Salmoniformes > Salmonidae > Oncorhynchus > Oncorhynchus nerka. Next base: position 40,999,926 of record NC_088399.1, read on the forward strand.
ACATAAAACCATCTATGATGCTGTTTTGTTGCCCCAGATACTGGATATCTGACCAATAGGACAAATTATCTCTTTAACAAATAGACTGCTCTTGTGCTTGGCTACACACATGAAAGATTAACCACATGAAGCAAAATGGTTGTTGGAGATGAATTCAAACAGGTTAGCTGCCATGATTTGAATGTTTAATGTGCTTCTAGAAGCTCTATCTTTTAGCACATTAACAATGCAGCATTCTACCACATGAAAAGGTATAGCAGGGTGGTACACTGCCTGTAGATCTCTTCTCTTGTAGTCTTTTCTGAGAACAACACAGCTGGATTGGTTTTAATGTTTAAGTTCAATGGGTGCAACAAAGGTTGAGATGGTATAAAAATCTTTAATAACACTCCTATATTGCTGAGTTTTATAGATTCTTCATTTTTTAAATTCGAGAATGACATAACATCACCTCATTTCACAACAGAATTGTGGTTTTATTTCTTCTTGACACGTAGAATATATTATACAGTAGCTGCATAATTGATTTTCTCTTTAGGTTTAACTCGCCTATTAAATGGGAATACCAATAGTTAGTTAAATTCTTTTACTTTTACATATTGACTGCATGGGAGTCTCATTACCAGCCTGATTCACGGCTCATAATAAACATTAATTTATATTATGTGAGTATGTAATACTCTGGAAATATCCATATAGCTAAATGAAAAGGTTGGTGAGAAAGAGAGTGAGATATAGAGAGAGAAAGAATCTGAAAAAAGTCTGCATTGTAGGTCTGCAAGACAACATATAAAAAATGGAGAACGGAGAACGGAGTGGAAGACACGTTTCCTTTATATTGTATGTTTTGTATGCATTGTTGTACTGTATAAACAAAACAAAAACATCTACATTGATTAGCCTATGTGATAATATGGATTATGATCATTAATATCACAATTTACATTCCTGCACTCTAAAAAATGCTGGGTTAAATATAACCCAATTTGGGTTATTTGGTAAATTAGTAACCCAGCGCTGGGTAAATTATGGACAGGACACAAGCTGGTTATTTTTACGTGTTGGGGTTGCTTGGATTACCCAAACGGTTAATTTAACCAACAGTTTTTTTTACCATCAGTTGGGTCGACTCAGCAGCTAGGTCTTTTTTAATGTAATCAATCTGTTATTTCAGGGGGCGTGGCCTAGTAGGGGCGTGGCTTTCACATTATTATTTTTGGCCACCCGTAAGTGTAAATGTCATTCCTGTTCATCATTTTAAAGGTGCTACACCTAGAATCTCTCTTAATTTCTCCCCTATGTGGAAGCTAGGTGAATTGCAACAGCACTAGGCTATTTTCAAAACAAATCTCCCCCAATTCCGCCTCCTATTACCCCGTAACATGGTGGAGACTCGTGCTTGAGCCTTTTACTTTCGGTTTTGTTCCACCAGCTTCAAAAAGCTGTTAAAACTATAATTGTTGTTATTGAAAATATATTTCACAGCGATTTAGATGATACAATGATTCCCTACACTATTCAATGATTGTTTTCTCACCAGGAAATGAGTGATTTCTACATTGGCCACTCAACCTAATTTCCACTGGATAGCACAGCCACAAAGTCAAAACAGCTTTTCCATTTTGACAACAGATGCCGCGCCGGGAATATCACACCCAATCACAACACTGGCAGGTAAGTAATACAGTGAAATACTATAATTCCACTGTTACTGCAGATATATTATGGAATTTTTTTCTGAAAATACAATGCAAAATTGAATATATCCTATATGTAGCACCTTTAAGTTTGTACACTGCAAATTTCAATTTTCCTTGAATATTTTTGCACGTTACATATTATAATATAACATTCATAACAATATTATTTACATATCCCAACACTGGGATATGCATAGGCTCCTGGGGCCCGATTCAGAACTGGAAACGTAGCGCATTTCCTATTCACATCTTTCCTATGCACTTCCCAGTAGTTGGTATTCAGACTTACCTTAACTGATTTTCTTGTGGAGTTTTTATTCAATAGGGTTTTCACTACATTTATCTAAAGCCATCTATTTGAATTTGGTGTACCTTTAATTAGAATTTTCTCACCAGACTCACTAGAATATAGGGAGAGAACGGTTCAGAATACAAGGTGAAAGAAAACAGTGAAAGAAAGCCATCTAAATATATGCATAGTTGTCTCCGTTTCAGCATTTCAGATTTAAAATACTCTGATCTTGTAGATTATTTGGGCAAATTTCAGGGTTAGGAAAGTATGTATGAATCATAAAATAATTCTTTGGAGAGCCTTTGCGCATGACATATATTGATGAATCAAATATACAGTGGTTTGATTCATCTTGAAAGTTGCCATATTCAAGTTCAATCCATGAAATATTGTAAGGTGAAAAAAAAAGTACACAAGGGGTTTATAACCATAGTCCTATAAATCTGGCGTCCTGTGTGATCTTATGTATGCTCCCTCTAATTCTCCCATCTCTCTCTCTCTCTCTCTCTCCCTCTCTCTCTCTCTCTCTCCCGGAGGACCTGAGCCCCAGGACCATGCTTCAGGACTACCTGGCCTGACAACTCTTGGCTGTCCCCGTCCCAAGTCCACCTGGTCATGCTGCTTTCTGCTGTTCAAAACCTGCTGTTTCGACCCTCACTCTTTCTCTCTTCTCCCCCGCACCTGCTGTCTCGACCTCTGAATGCTCAGTTATGAAAAGCCAACTGACATTTATTCCTGAGGTGCTGCCCTGTCGCACCCTCTATAAGCACTGTGATTATTATTTGACCCTGCTGGTCATCTATGAACGTTTGAACATCTAGAAGAACAATCTGACCTTATACTCTCCACCTGGCACAGCCAGAAGAGGATTGACATGTACACTACCGGTCAAAAGTTTTAAAACACCTACACACCTATGCTTTTCCTTCACTCTGCGGTCAGAATCATTCTAAACCATCTCAATTTGGTTGAGGTCAGGGAATTGTGGAGGCCAGGTCATCTGAACTCCAGGTCATCTGCGCTCCATCACTCTCCTTCTTGGCAAAATAGCCTTTACACAGCCTGGAGGTGGGATATCACTGGATGGGATATCACTCCAGAATGCTGTGGTAGCCATGCTGGTTAAGTGTGCCTTGAATTCTAAATAAATCACAGACAGTGTCACCAGCAAAGCACCCCCAGTCCAAAACACCTCCTCCTCCATGCGTCACGGTGGGAAATTCACACCAACCCAAAATCTCAAATTTGGACTCCAGACCAAAGGACACATTTCCTCTGGTCTAATGTCCATTGCTCGTGTTACTTGGCTCAAGCAAGTCTCTTCTTATTATTGGTGTCCTTTAGTAGTGTTTTCTTTGCAGAACTCGACCATGAAGGCCTGATTCACAAGGTCTCCTCTGAACAGTTGATGTTGAGATGTGTCTGTTACTTGAACTTATTTTTGGTTGCAATTTCTGAGGCTGGTAACTCTAATGAACTTTTCCTCTGCAGCAGAGGTAACTCTGGGTCTTCCATTCCTGTGGCAGTCCTCTTGAGAGACAGTTTCATCATAGTGCTTAATGGTTTTTGAGACCTTCCTGTCTTAAAGTAATGATGGACTGTCATTTCTCTTTGCTTATTTGAGCTTTTCTTACTATAATGAAGCTGATTGAGAGAATGCCAAGTGTGAAAAGCTGTCATCACGGCAAAGGGTAGATATTTGAAGAATCTCAAATATAGCATATATTTTGATTTGTTTAACACTTTTTTGGTTACTACATGATTCCATATGTTATTTCATAGTTTTGATGTCTCACTATTATTCTACAATGTAGAAAATAGTAAAATAAAGAAACCCTTGAAAGAGTAGGTGTTCTAAAAGTTTTGACCAGTAGCGTATCTAAAACCCCAGAGAGCAAGCAATGCTAATGTAGAAGCACGGTGGCAAGGAAAAACTCCCTAGAAAGGCAGGAACCTAGGAAGAAACGTAGAGAGGAATCAGGCTCTGAAGTCAACCCTCAGGGCCTGGTTCCACTCTATGTTACTTACTCCCTAGGTTCTGTCTTTTCCAGGGAGTTTTTCCTAGACACCATGCTTCTGCATTGCTTGCTCTCTGGGGTTTTAGGTTCGGTTTCTGTTTAAGCACTTTGTGACAGCTGCTGATTTAAAAACGGCTTTATAATACGTTGGATTGATTGGTTGATTGAGGACCCCCTACTGGTGAAATAGTCATGATTCCACAAGCCTCTCGTTCACATGTTATTCCCCATAAAGGGCTTATTGGAGCTGTCATTTGTGATTGAGACTTGTAAAAGCATGCTTTAAACAATGTACATTTGTTGATTGCTAGGCCTACAAATATGATTATTTCTTGGTACATTTGACGAGATTGTGAACGACTCTTGGCGGAATGCATTGCTTGACTGCTGTGAGGGTGATAAGCACAAAATCATTGGTGAACCGCAGCACCCCAAATAATTTGTTCTTGAGTTTGCGTTTGTTGAGCAAAGGCTGTGTAGGTTTAGGTTCTACAAAGCTGTGTCCATCATAATAACATTCAATAATCAATAAATTGCATTCATTCTTGCACAATGCGATCAACTATCAACCCAGAGCTTGAAGAAGTATCATGTGCAAATATTGAACAATCCAGGTAATGAATTTAGAGGTTTAACCAGAAAGACTCACAGTTGTAATTGATGCCAAAGGTGATTCTAACATGCATTATGAACTGGGTGGTTCGAGCCCTGAATGCTAATTGGCTGACAGCCGTGGCATATCAGACTGTATACCACGGGTATGACAAAACAATTTTGTTACTGCTCTAATTACATTGGTAAACAGTTTATAATAGCAATAAGGCACCTCTGTGGTTTATGGTATATGGTCAATATACCACGGCTAAGGGCTGTATCCAGGCACTCCGCATTGGGTCGTGCATAAGAACAGGCATTAGCCGTGGTATACTGGCCTTATACCATTGTTGCTTGATTGACTCAGGGGTGTGCATACCTATGCAAATTAGATATTTCTGTATTTCATTTTCAATACATTTGCAAAAATGTCTAAAAACATGTTTTCACTTTGTCATTATAGGGTATTGTGTGTAGATGGGTGAGAAAAAAGATTGAATACATTTTCAATTCAGGCTGTAACACAACAGAATGTGGAATAAGTCAAGGGGTATGAATACTTTCTGAAGGATATGTCTGACAAGCCAGTTGACCGTCAGAGCACGTCTCCACAGAGGAGCAAGTATAGACATGGACAAGTTACCTGACAACATCACGAAAATGATGAGTGTGCTGCAATTGGTGTTGTTGTGATTCTGGATGGCCAGATAGCTACTGTAGCAACAATGCCAAGAAACTGCCATACGGGGAATCGTAGCAGGCTCGTTTCAGCAAGTTTTTATCTCGTCTTGATACCATGTCTTATTTTGAGGTGTTTTGTATGTGATAATATGGCAAAAATTCGCTAGCTAGCTAACCAACAACTGTAAGGATGTATTTGAGACAAGTTCTCATTGTGCAAATTAATTTATGTTTTCAATAAACACTGACGACGAAGTATAGTTTACATATTGTCAACAATTTAAGCCAATTATGTCTGTTTTGTACCCATAGTTATGCACGCATCGTTTTTGTTGCTAAACAACCTGTCAATTAATCCTGCTGTAGAATTCATTGCAGCCAAGTAGGTCAAACAAATGACTGAACGAGTCCCTCGGAAAACCGAATCAAACCTCTCAGTCACTAAAACGAGTCGTTCAAAACGAAGAAATCGTTCATGACCGACCGACACATCACTACTCAATAATCCAGCATCAATAACCTAGCGGTCTTTAAAGAAAAGAGCCCAACTAAATGACCCATAGCCTGCAACCCAGCAGTTGGGTCAACCAAACAACCAAGCATTTTTGTGTGTACAAAATGTAAAAGCATCGATCTCTCAAATCGAGTTAGTTCGTCGTGAGCTAAACAACAAAATTAGCCTTGGACCTGTATGAAGAGAGAGTAATCGCGCGACCTTGATCTAGGCAGCGTGGGTTCTGATTGGACGCAAAGACCACGAGCTCCGTGTGATATTGTATTACTGCACGAGCTCTGCTGTGGCAGTGCGTGGTTATTACTGGAAGACGATGGAAACTATTTGAAGACGAATTACGAATAGAAAGCTATGCAATACTGACGGTGTGATGCTCTATATTTAATATAATAGAGAATATAGTCATTTATCAACCTCTGCTCATATCTTGTCCCTTTGTTTTCATACTGTAAAGATAAAAGTACATGCGTGCGTTACTCAATTTCCAAGTTTAGGCTACTGTGCAACTGTTATGGCTACATTCAGCCAAACGTTAATGATACATAGTGTCAAGGAGCCGTTGTTCAAGTGAAACATTATTCTGTGAAGTAATGGGTTCTAAGTTGACCAGGCAGAGTAGTCTGGACCAAATAGAAACCACATTTTCCATGAGGAGACGCCAGCGGCATGACAGCTCCAGAGAAACCGAGAGGAGTGGAGGCAAGGGTGGCGGGGAGTTCTTGTTTACATCCCTGATGGTCAAGTCCGACAAGCTTCCAGGGATGCTACGAAAGACCAACCACAGCCCCTACGTGAGACGGGTGGCATGGATCCGGGAAATACAGAAGCTTATCCGAGAAGAGAAACAAGAACAAGCAGTCGAAGTGCTCAAATTGCTAAGAAAGGTAAGAGAGAATGTTTAACACTGAATATTAACTTCTCAACTTCATAAGACGTGCTCTCTGTAAGTCACCTGCTGCACCTGCAGAATATGATGCTGCTTGTTCAGCAGTATCCACAGGTTGTCACTCAAGTCAGTGCCTGATAAATTATTACAAATGTACTGGTAAAAATGCTGCATCTATTATTAGTATTAGATTATTATACTGTAGGTTTGTTTTTACGTTAGGCTGGGTTTCCTTCTTATTTTGGGGTTTCCCGTTGAAAATGATTTACTGTATGTCTTTAAATATTTTGGTTCATTTCATTGTCAACCTTTATTAAGTGTCTTAGCTTTATAGTTTACTCTACTCTAGATTGCTTGCCTCAGGCTCAGGTACAGTGCCTTCAGAAAGTATCAATTTGAAATGTTTTGTTATTTAGCAGATGCTCTCATTCACACCCGTTTACTTTTTCCACATGTTGTTGTGTTACAGCCTAAATTTAAAATTGATTCAATTCAGATTTTTGGTCACTGGCCTAAACACAATACCCCATAATGTCAAAGTGGAATAATGTGTTTCGTAATTTTTACTAATTAAAAATGAAAAGCTGAAATGTCTTGAGTCAATGAGTGTTCCACCCCTTTGTTATGGCAAGCCTAAATCAATTCAGGCGTAAAGATTAGCTGAACAAGTCACATAAATTGCATGAACTCACTGAAAAACAGCTTCTATCTCAAGGCCATCAGACTGTTAAATAGCCATTACTAGCCAGCTACCACCCTGTTACTCAACCCTGCACCTTAGAGGCTGCTGCCCTATATACATAGACATGGAATCACTAGTCACTTTAATAATGTTTACATACTGATTTACTCATTTCGTATGTATATACAGTATTCTATTCTACTGTATTTTAGTCAATGCCACTCATATATATATATTATTTATATATTTCTTAATTCCCTTATTTCACTTTTAGATTTGTGTGTATTGTTGTGAATTGTTAGATATTACTGCACTGTTGGAGCTAGGAACACAAGCATTTCGCTACACCCACAGTAACATCTGATAAATATGTGTATGTGACCAATAATATTTGATTTGTGTGCAATAGTGTTTAACATGATTTCTGAATGACTACATCATCTCTGTACCCCACGCATACACATCTTGAAGGTCCCTCACTTGAGCAGTGATTCAACCACAAAGACCAGGAAGGTCGCAAAGAAGGGCACCTATTGGTAGATGGGTAGATAAAAGCAGACATTGAATATCCCTTTGAACATGGTGAAGTTATTAGTTACACTTTGGATGGTGTATTAATACACCCAGTCACTACAAAGATACAGGTGTCCTTCCTAACTCAGTTGTCGGAGTGGAAGGAAACTACTCAGCGATTTCACCATGAGGCCAATGGTGACTTTAAAACAGTTACAGAATTTAATGGCTGTGATAGGAGAAAACTGAGGATGGAGCAAGAACATTGTAGTTACTAACCTAATTGACAGAGTGAAAAGAAGGATGCTTGCACAGAATAAAAATGTTCCAAAACATGCATACTGTTTGGAACAAGGCGCTAAAGTAATACTACAGAAAATGTGGCAAAGCAATTCACTTTTTGTCCTGAATACAAAGTGTTATGTTTGAGGCAAATCCAATACAACACATTACTGAGTACCACTCAGCATAGTGGTGGCTGCACCATGTTATCTGTATTCTTGTAATCGTTAAGGACTGGCCAGTTTTTCAGGACAAAAAAAGAAATGTAATGGATCTAAGCACAGGCAAAATCCTTGAGGAAAACCTGGTTCAGTGTAATGTTGACGCAGGGAGTCAGGAAGCAGGTGTAGTTAGTTAATTTAATATGAACGAACATAGAACGATACAAAACAAGAGACATCTGACAAGGAAACACAACCAATAACGCCTGATGGGAAATAACACGGAGTGCTATTATATAGTAATTATGGTAATGAAGGGTTGCCAGGACCGGTGGTTTGTAAACAGATGCACAGCTCCAGAAGGACGGCCCTGAGGGTGAGGAGCGGGCCGGATGATCTCGGATAATGTTGGGATCTATAATGTTGTCCACCGGGACCCAACACCGCTCCTCTGGACCTTACCCATCCCAGTCCACCAGGTACTGGAGCCGTCCCACACAACATCTGGAGTCTAGGAGGGATCTGACGGCATAGGCGGGACCTCCCTCGATGTCCAGGAACCATCAGCCTGAGGAGGGAAACATGAAAGGAAGGTGAGATCCCATACTCAGTGGTGAGCTGTAATCTGTATGTCACCTAATTGACCCTCTGGAGGACCTTGAACGGCCCCACAAACCAGGGTCTCAGCTTCTTGCAGGCAAGGCGAAGTGGGAAGTTCCTGGTGGAGAGCCGGATGCATTCACCAGGATGGAACACGGGCGCCTCACTGCGGTGGAAATCCGCCTGCTACCTGGAGAGCGGTAGGGAGACTAGAGGAATGAGGATGCCTTTGTGCGTAGGTGCAGTGATGATAAAGGGTAGGCATTCCTGGTACCACAGTGAGGGTGAGTGGTGCTGTCCTCCAGGACACACCCGCTCACACCACCAGGTGTGACATTTCCAGATGCCAGTGCTCGATCATCCAATGCTTGAACCGGAAATGGAGAGAAGAGCGGGTATGAGATGATGTTAAGTGATGAGGCAAGCGCCTGGTCAATGAAATTCCCTGCGGCACTGGAGTCCACTAGAGCAGTAGATACAATATATGAGGGACAGCCAGCTAGTAATATTGATACTAGAAAGGGTTTGGCGGAAAGTGAGGATGGTGGAATATTCATGCCAAACCCAGGAGAGGGATGATCACGGGACTGTCCCTCTGCTCTTGTGGACCCCGGGTTGGGACATACCGGACACGGCTGAACCTGTGGCCCCTCTTGTCCACAATAGGGACAGAGCCCCAGCTGTCTCTGGCAGTGTCGCTCAGCCGCGGTGAGGCACGTGGCCCCTACCTCCATGGGTTCAGGCTCTGACTCAGATTGGTCAACGAAGGAGGCAGAGCGGTGATGGTGGTTTCCGACGCTTCCGCAGAAGGTTATCCAGACGGATGGCCATCACGATAAGTGCGTCCAAGAGAGTGTGCCATCATCTTGGCACGCCAACTCCATCTGGATCTCCTCGTGCAATCCTCTCATCCGCTGGATGCTGCCACTGTCCTGAAGATGAGGGCGTACTCCGCAGCGGTCTGGTCTTCCTGCCATAGGTGGAGAAGCGCTCACCTCCATCTCTGCCCTCTAGTGGATGGTCAAAGACCCTTCTGAACATAGCCATGAACCCTTCATACGAATCCAGCTCCTCCTCTCCTTTCTCCCAGATGGCCGTAGCCCACTCCAACTCACGTCCAATCAGCAGGGAAATAACCATGGCAACCTTGGACCTCTCGTGGTGGGGGCTCCCATCTGAAGAGCAGAAATCGAGGGAGCACTGGATTAGGAAGCCACGGCATTTTGATGGAGTCCTATCGTATTTGTCCGGGAGGGACAAACTGACCTCGCTGACCTGGACGGACTGCTGGATGGGCTGGGATGCTGGGTCGACACATAAGAAAGAATCCTCCGCCTGAGGGAGGTGACGCCCTTTTGGCAACGTCGAGACATTGAAGAACACGGAGGATCTCATCCATAGCTGCCCCCATTTGAGCCAGCTGGTCATGGTGTTGGCGAAGTACGTCTCCCTGTTCGTTGACCATCTGTAAGATGCCTTGATCAACTACTACTTCCATGTGGTGAGGCATTATTCTGTAACGTCGACGCAGGGAGTCAGGAAGCAGGTGCAGTTAGTGAGTTTAATATGAACGAACATAGAACGATACAAAACAAGAGACACGCCTGACAAGGAAACATAAGCAATAACGCCTGATGGGAAATAACAACGGAGTGATATATATATATATAAGGGGAGTAATCACGGAAGTCCAGGTGTGCCTGATGAGGCGCAGGTATGCGTAATGAAGGGTTGCCAGGACCGGTGGTTAGTAAACCAACGACGTCGAACGCCCGTGGGGAGGAGCAGGAGTAGACGTGACATTCAATCTGCTTTCCACCAGACGCTCTGAAATGAATTCACAATAACCTAAAACACAAAGCCAAAGCCAAATCTACACTGGAGTTGCTTACCAAGAAGACGGTGAATGTTTTGCTTAAAGTTAACCTTTTCACATGTGGGTTCCTGATAGAGGAATTCTAAATTCCTTTATGTTTTAATTGCCAAAACCAATTTCGCACTCGTTTCTAATTCATTAATGAGGTGTAAGTTCATTAATTATGCATGAAGTAGATCGAGACCAGTCTTAAAAGCCAGGTAAGAGCGTTTAATTCCAGAGAGTACTAACTACATACACAGATTTCCACAGGTTATAAACTCAAAATGACATCATCAGTTTCCCACGATAGCCCCGTTGTTTTTTGTTTAGGTCCGGAGATGCTTTCTACTCCACTCATAAACCAGACATTCCAATCTGTCTAAAATATATACTTTTCTCCCACCAATGGAACATAATCCAAACATTCTTATCTTGTCTGAAAAGCTATATCTTTTCTCCCCCTTAACCTGCCCAAGAGGCACAGACAATTAATTTGTTCTGCTTACATTTTCAGTAACAGCTTAACCTGTTGCTTCTACTCGGGACGCTTGCGTCCCAACTAGAGCTCTGGAAATGCAAATGCGCTACGCTAAATGCTAATAGTATTAGTTAAAACTCAAAAGTTCATTAAAATACACATGCAGGGTATCGAATTAAAGCTACACTCGTTGTGAATCCAGGCAACAAGTCAGATTTTTAAAATGCTTTTCGGCGAAAGCATGAGAAGCTATTATCTGATAGCATGCAACACCCCAAAAGACCCACAGGGGACGTAAACAAAATAATTAGCATTTCTGCGTTACACAAACCGCACAATAAAATAGAAAACATTCATTACCTTTCACCATCTTCTTTGTTGGCACTGCTAGATGTCCCATAAACACTATTTGGGTCTTTATTTCGATTAAATCGGTCCATATAAAGCCTAGATATCGTTATATGTAGACTGTGTGATAAACGAAAAAAACATTGTTTCAAAACGTAACGTCATTTTTTTAAATTCAAAAAGTCGACGATAAACTTTCACAAAACACTTCGAAATACGTTTGTAATGCAACTTTAGGTATTAGTAAACGTTAATAAGCGATAAAATTCATCAGGAGGCGATGTAAAGATCATTAGCTGTCCGTCTGGAAAAATGTCTGGCTAGAAACTCAACGAAAATATCCGGTCCTAGACCGGATTAGATACGGTGTCCTGTATGTGTTTGACCAAGAAAAAACTCGAAGGGAAATGACAAGACTCTAGACACCCTGTGGAAGCTGTAGGTACTGCAACCTCAGTCAATTAATTGTGGTTCACGTTTATCAATGGGTTCAAGTAGCGCATGGATATATTTTCCCCATTTTCAGTGATCAGTTTTTCCTGTGCTTTTCGATGTAAATGCCGTTCTGGTAAAGCCACAGCAGTGATTTAACCAGTTTTTTAAACGTCTGAGTGTTTTCTATCCACACAGACTAAGCAAATGCATATACTATATTCCTGGCATGAGTAGCAGGGCGCTGAAATGTTGCGCGATTTTTAACAGAATGTTCAAAAAAGTAGAGGGTCGACTGAAGAGGTTAACCAAGAACTCATAATAGTATTAGAATAAATGGTTCTAATCAATAATGTATACATAATTAATCATTTCAAATATAATTTCCTCTATCAGTTCCAAATATCTCTTAACTGTCACGGCAGCATGAGTTGTTTTATCAAATCAAATCAAATGTATTTATATAACCCTTCGTACATCAGCTGATATCTCAAAGTGCTGTACAGAAACCCAGCCTAAAACCCCAAACAGCAAGATGCAGGTGTAGAAGCACGGTGGCTAGGAAAAACTCCCTAGAAAGGCCAAAACCTAGGAAGAAACCTAGAGAGGAACCAGGCTATGTGGGGTGGCGGGTGGAGATTATAACAGAACATGGCCAAGATGTTCAAATGTTCATAAATGACCAGCATGGTCGAATAATAATAAGGCAGAACAGTTGAAACTGGAGCAGCAGCACAGTCAGGTGGAAGTTGAAACTGGAGCAGCAGCATGGCCAGGTGGACTGGGGACAGCAAGGAGTCATCATGTCAGGTAGTCCTGGGGCATGGTCCTAGGGCTCAGGTCAGTTGAAACTGGAACAGCAGCATGGCCAGGTGGACTGGGGACAGCAAGGAGTCATCATGTCAGGTAGTCCTGGGGCATGGTCCTAGGGCTCAGGTCCTCCGAGAGAGAGAAAGAAAGAGAGAAGGAGAGAATTAGAGAACGTACACTTAGATTCACACAGGACACCGAATAGGACAGGAGAAGTACTCCAGATATAACAAACTGACCCCAGCCCCCCGACACATAAACTACTGCAGCATAAATACTGGAGGCTGAGACAGGAGGGGTCAGGAGACACATCAGTGTGGATCAGTGTGGATGACGGATCACCACCTCAAGCTGAACCTCGGCAAGACGGAGCTGCTCTTCCTCCCGGGGAAGGACTGCCCGTTCCATGATCTCGCCATCACGGTTGACAACTCCATTGTGTCCTCCTCCCAGAGCGCTAAGAACCTTGGCGTGATCCTGGACAACACCCTGTCGTTCTCAACTAACATCAAGGCGGTGGCCCGTTCCTGTAGGTTCATGCTCTACAACATCCGCAGAGTACGACCCTGCCTCACACAGGAAGCGGCGCAGGTCCTAATCCAGGCACTTGTCATCTCCCGTCTGGATTACTGCAACTCGCTGTTGGCTGGGCTCCCTGCCTGTGCCATTAAACCCCTACAACTCATCCAGAACGTCGCAGCCCGTCTGGTGTTCAACCTTCCCAAGTTCTCTCACGTCACCCCGCTCCTCCGCTCTCTCCACTGGCTTCCAGTTGAAGCTCGCATCCGCTACAAGACCATGGTGCTTGCCTACGGAGCTGTGAGGAGAACGGCACCTCAGTACCTCCAGGCTCTGATCAGGCCCTACACCCAAACAAGGGCACTGCGTTCATCCACCTCTGGCCTGCTCGCCTCCCTACCACTGAGGAAGTACAGTTCCCGCTCAGCCCAGTCAAAACTGTTCGCTGCTCTGGCCCCCCAATGGTGGAACAAACTCCCTCACGACGCCAGGACAGCGGAGTCAATCACCACCTTCCGGAGACACCTGAAACCCCACCTCTTTAAGGAATACCTAGGATAGGATAAAGTAATCCTTCTCACCCCCCTTAAAAGATTTAGATGCACTATTGTAAAGTGGCTGTTCCACTGGATGTCATAAGGTGAACGCACCAATTTGTAAGTCGCTCTGGATAAGAGCGTCTGCTAAATGACTTAGATGTAATGTAAATGTATCCGAGGACACCCCCGGACAGGGCCAAACAGGAAGGATATAACCCCACCCACTTTGCCAAAGCACAGCCCCCACACCACTAGAGGGATATCTTCAACCACCAACTTACCATCCTGAGACAAGGCTGAGTATAGCCCACAAAGATCTCCGCCACGGCACAACCCAAGGGGGGGGCGCCAACCCAGACAGGATGGCCACAACAGTGAATCAACCCACTCAGGTGACGCACCCCCTTCAGGGACGGCATGAGAGAGCCCCAGTAAGCCAGTGACTCAGCCCCTGTAATAGGGTTAGAGGCAGAGAATCCCAGTGGAAAGAGGGGAACCGGCCAGGCAGAGACAGCAAGGGCAGTTCGTTGCTCCAGAGCCTTTCCATTCACCTTCCCACTCCTGGGCCAGACTACACTCAATCATATGACCCACTGAAGAGATGAGTCTTCAGTAAAGACTTAAAGGTTGAGACCGAGTTTGCGTCTCTGACATGGGTAGGCAGACCGTTCCATAAAAATGGAGCTCTATAGGAGAAAGCCCTGCCTCCAGCTGTTTGCTTAGAAATTCTAGGGACAATTAGGAGGCATGCGTCTTGTGACCGTAGCGTACGTGTAGGTATGTACGGCAGGACCAAATCAGAGAGATAGGTAGGAGCAAGCCCATGTAATGCTTTGTAGGTTAGCAGTAAAACCTTGAAATCAGCCCTTGCTTTGAAAGGAAGCCAGTGTAGAGAGGCTAGCACTGGAGTAATATGATCAAATTTTTTTGGTTCTAGTCAGGATTCTAGCAGCCGTATTTAGCACTAACTGAAGTTTATTTAGTGCTTTATCCGGGTAGCCGGAAAATAGAGCATTGCAGTAGTCTAACCTAGAAGTGACAAAAGCATGGATTAATTTTTCTGCGTCATTTTTGGACAGAAAGTTTCTGATTTTTGCAATGTTACGTAGATGGAAAAAAGCTGTCCTCGAAATGGTCTTGATATGTTCTTCAAAAGAGAGATCAGGGTCCAGAGTAACGCCGAGGTCCTTCACAGTTTTATTTGATACGACTGTACAACCATTAAGATGAATTGTCAGATTCAACAGAAGATCTCTTTGTTTCTTGGGACCTAGAACAAGCATCTCTGTTTTGTCCGAGTTTAATAGTAGAAAGTTTGCAGCCAATCACTTCCTTATGTCTGAAACACATGCTTCTAGCGAGGGCAATTTTGGGGCTTCACCATGTTTCATTGAAATGTACAGCTGTGTGTCATCCGCATAGCAGTGAAAGTTTACAATATGTTTTCGAATAACATCCCCAAGAGGTAAAATATATAGTGAAAACAATAGTGGTCCTAAAACGGAACCTTGAGGAACACCGAAATGTACAGTTGATTTGTCAGAGGACAAACCATTCACAGAGACAAACTGATATCTTTCCGACAGATAAGATCTAAACCAGGCCAGAACATGTCCGTGTAGACCAATTTGGGTTTCCAATCTCTCCAAAAGAATGTGGTGATCGATGGTATCAAAAGCAGCACTAAGGTCTAGGAGCACGAGGACAGATGCAGAGCCTCGGTCCGATGCCATTAAAATGTCATTTACCACCTTCACAAGTGCCGTCTCAGTGCTATGATGGGGTCTAAAACCAGACTGAAGCATTTCGTATACATTGTTTGTCTTCAGGAAGGCAGTGAGTTGCTGCGCAACAGCCCTCTCTAAAATTTTTGAGAGGAATGAAAGATTCGATATAGGCCGATAGTTTTTATATTTTCTGGGTCAAGGTTTGGCTTTTTCAAGAGAGGCTTTATTACTGCCACTTTTAGTGAGTTTGGTACACATCCAGTGGATAGAGAGCCGTTTATTATGTTCAACATAGGAGGGCCAAGCACAGGAAGCAGCTCTTTCAGTAGTTTAGTTGGAATAGGGTCCAGTATGCAGCTTGAAGGTTTAGAGGCCATGATTATTTTCATCATTGTGTCAAGAGATATAGTACTAAAACACTTGAGCGTCTCTCTTGATCCTAGGTCCTGGCAGAGTTGTGCAGACTCAGGACAACTGAGGTTTGGAGGAATATGCAGGTTTAAAGAGGAGTCCGTAATTTGCTTTCTAATAATCATAATCTTTTCCTCAAAGAAGTTCATGAATTTATCACTGCTAAAGTGAAAGTCATCCTCTCTTGGGGAATGCTGCTTTTTAGTTAGCTTTGCGACAGTATCAAAAAGGAATTTCGGATTGTTCTTATTTTCCTCAATTAAGTTAGAAAAATAGGATGATCGATCAGCAGTAAGGGCTCTTCGTTACTGCACGGTACCGTCCTTCCAAGCTAGTCGGAAGACTTCCAGTTTGGTGTGGCGCTATTTCCGTTCCAATTTTCTGGAAGCTTGCTTCAGAGCTCTGGTATTTTCTGTGTACCAGGGAGCTAGTTTCTTATGAGATTTTTGTTTTGTTTTTAGGGGTGCAACTGCATCTAGGGTATTGCGCAAGGTTAAATTGAGATCCTCAGTTAGGTGGTTAACTGATTTTTGTCCTCTGGCGTCCTTGGGTAGGCAGAGGGAGTCTGGAAGGGCATCAAGGAATCTTTGTGTTGTCTGTGAATTTATAGCAACGACGTTTGATGTTCCTTGGTTGGGGTCTGAGCAGATTATTTGTTGCAATTGCAAACATAATAAAATGGTGGTCCGATAGTCCAGGATTATGAGGAAAAACATTAAGATCCACAACATTTATTCCATGGGACAAAACTAGGTCCAGCGTATGACTGTGACAGTGAGTGGGTCCAGAGATGTCAGAATGCACTCACTGTTCCAAAATGGGATTGTTGTGCAACAGGAAAGTTAACACGCGCTGCCTGATAATTATCAATAAGCTATCTCTCAGTTTGTAAATTTCAAATGACTTTCTAACAAATGTTATTTTCAAACACAGTTTCCGCCTTTTTTGAAGGTTGTATTGATTATGATGAGCTAATACTAAGCTATTTACCAGCTATGTGTGGCACCATTTTTGTTGACATTTTACAATGCGTTCTGGGTGTCACGTAACATAACTTTGTAAGTACTGTGTTTGTGAAGAATGTTTCTTTGAAAAAACTGTCTGGCCAGCTCAAACGCTGACGGTTGCATCAATCGAAACTGGACGTTCTAAATAAGCTTTCTAATCACACCGGTTTGAGGGTACGCTGCAGGGACCACTGTAGAATGATCACACCCATTTGTTGGTACATGTGAAAAGGTTAATCTTGCAATTTACCAGAGAAATATAGGCTGGCTACACGAGAAACGTATTGGAGGCAAGTAGCTACACATCAGTCAGAGCGCTGTCTGCTGAAAGAATTCTCAGTCATGAATTCTCATCCGAGTTTAGAAGTGCAAGGGAAGCACAACATTAGTCTGATGCTGAGCAGAAATTACAATAAGAAGCCTTTTAGATCTGTGTTTACAAAATGCAGCAAGCTATTTTCTATGCATAAAAAAAAAATCCTGTGTGGAAAACGCAGAATTATGTGTTAACACGACCCCGAGTTTAACTTGCTATCTAAGTAATTGGCTGAATCAATAAGGTGACGGAGCATCATATTTTGTTAGCTTTCTGCCGTGCTTGAGAAGGCAAAGCCCTTTGGTTGAGTTATTTGACCAGCTGCCACTTATATCTTGATTTTCATGCATTTTTTCTCCTCTTTGTTCTCGGCCCGTCTGCTCCTCCCCCCTCTTTTCCAAGCAGAGCAGGCCTGTGACTCAGACTCCACACAGACACAGCGTGTAGACATGCTGCTGGAGAGCCAGTACTGCATGCGTCAAAATTTTGTTTGTTTGAACAATGTCTCTTGTTCACATTTGCTTGGAAATGTCCAAAATCACAAAAAAATGACATTCGGTAGTAGCTCCTACCTATATATGAAAACTTTATGAGCTTGATTGCCTGACTTTGCAATTAATTTATTTTTGTTTGGGCTCGTTAGCATATTTAGCTAGCAGCCTCCATGTAAATGTGCTATTACTTGTGTAAATTCTGTTAGCATTCTGGTAATAGATGCCAAATTAGCTTTTTTATTGGGTTTCCTGGTGCCCCCTTGTGTATTAAACCGGTAATACCATATATCCCTGGGTGAGAGAAGGGCGATATGAAAATGTGGATACCGCCCAACCTTAAATCCTTCCCTTCCCTAACCTTTACCATTTAACCTAACTCCTAAACTTAACCCTAACCCCTAGCCTAGCTAATGTTAGCGAGCTAGCTATACATTATGCAAATTTGTAACATAATATACATTTGCAAATTCGTAATATATTGTACATTTTGTAAATTCGTAACATATACTGTAATACGAATTGTAATTTGTGAGATATCATACGAAATAGGTGATGAATATCCTCAAATTCATACATACCATACCGTAACATATACTAAATGGAGTGGGCATATTTACGTACAGAATAATACAAAATGCTCTGAGACCAGGTTGGTCACACAATAATCTTTGCCAGTGTGTGTGCATGTGTAGGCTACCTGCCCCTCGCTCTCTCCCAACCCGCAAAGTTTAAGTAGTATCTCGCGCCTACACTTGTCTGACCATCACGTATGTAAACAACTAGCATGCATGTTCCATGGCAAACTGCTCTATCCACACTGATTGGTGAAGTAATTTAATGAGCTAAATGGAAAAAGCTGTAGATTTCACAGGTTTAAAAGGAACAGAAAGGAACAATATAAACCAGTCCTTTTTTGGGGTTCAAACCAGTTCAGAACTTTATTTTGCTGGTCGGAACAGTGGAACGGAACGGAAAAATTGTGGTTCTGTTCAGAACGCTACGATTGGAAAGTTTTGGTTCCAACCCCTGATTGTGTTGCCATGCAGAATGGATAATGTCTATTGCACAAATTAATGAACTATATCTGAGCCACGTGCCGCACATCAAACCTTAGCACCAGCAAAAAGCATAACCTTGTCTAAATGACGTCACACTGACACTTCAGGATTAATCATTTACACCCCCTGCGCTACATTCACCCCTCAAACTTACTCAACAGTGACCCCAGCGTTGAGCTGAGTGTAACTGTAAATCCGGATCACCACTGTAAAGGTCGTCACACTTCTTGCTTAGCCAGTACCACATCCTCCTGATTCAGCTCACGCTGAGATTCAAACCTTGGACCTCTGCCTTGCTAGCACACGAGACCGCCCTCCTAAAGCATCTTACCAGTCAGCGAGACACTTCAGGCTGAGTTTCACACATCCACATGTGCTACACTTGCACTGATCTGCTTCCCTGTAACACTGAAGTTACATTAATTAAAACATGCTCAGCTCCACCTTCTCTTGTCAAGTCCTTACTTTTCACAGATTCGTCACACAACTAACAGTGGGTATTTAAAATCAGTGTCTGTAATTAATGAATCTGGGCCTTGCTGTGGGTTTTATTGCGCTTGGGTAGCCACTTATATTGATCTTACAGGAAAGCCTCTTAAAGTTCAGAGATCAAGACAACTCCTGTTGAGAAGACTCCCTCCCATCATTAACATACCACAGAGGAGACAAATAGTACTGTACTGCCATACAGTATATGTCCCTATCTGAAGAAAACTATGTATCTATTAGGCAGGGCAAACATATTATCACGATTTCACATACGGTACACTGTATATCATGAAAATCAATACATTATAGCACGCTTTTTTTTGGCTCATTCAGTAGTTTATACCTAATTAAGTAGTTATTATCTTAAAATAATATTTTATATTTCTAAAACATAAGTTTAACTTGATACTGTGGCTGCTTCCTGTTTTCATGAATATTACATGTATAGCCCAGTGTCAAAACACCGGTTTTAGATGTCCAAATTCAAAATCAATATGTTGAAATAAACTGTGATGTGTTGAAGACAAGGAAAATTACCCTACACACATCACACCTGTCAATTAGTACCTTGTAAACTGCTTTCACCACCAATTTTTTACCAGGGGGCCACTCTAGACTGGAATTGATTAGCTTGTTCTACTGTAATCAATAACGTGTGCATATTAATCACAAACAT
Organism: Oncorhynchus nerka; assembly: GCF_034236695.1. Lineage (NCBI taxonomy): Eukaryota > Metazoa > Chordata > Actinopteri > Salmoniformes > Salmonidae > Oncorhynchus > Oncorhynchus nerka. Next base: position 41,020,011 of record NC_088399.1, read on the forward strand.
CAATATTTGTATTGAAATCAATGAAACTGGTAAAACAAAAACTGCGTAGATATGTACCGCTTGCGCTCTTCTAACAGGCAAAACTCAATGGACTTGGGTATACTACATATACCAGCAGATAAATGAGAGCCTGTTGCAGCCATTTATTAACTCATATCTCTGTGAGAAAAATCTTTACGGCAGACAGCCAATACGAATAAGGTATCACAACACTCACTTTTTGACTGAACAATTTCAAGGGAATCAACACCTCACATTGGTTTCTAAATAGCGACAGGGGTTGGCTTTCATTTGAATGATAGCTTAACCCTCAAATCTGCAAATTCATGTGAGGCCAGAGATATTTATACATCATTTTTTCTTGCCACTATGGCCTTAAAGTCCCACTACAGACAGAAACACTGGTACTAAACCAAATACATTGATTTGTTTTTGTAAGATTGTGATGATTAGAAACTTTTATACTAACACCACCAATCTGAGGTAAAAATGTGTTTTTCCTGTCATTTTTGTGTGGTGATTGTACTAAGACGTTCTGTCTACCATGGGGAATTTAGCCTAATACATTTTTTTAACGTATGTCAAAATAATTCAATATTTAGATTTAAGATTAATCACACTTTTACATCTATATCTTACTACTTTAACATGGAGAGAGTTTAAAAATGCTCCTAACCACAATTTAACAGGGCACTCTAGACTATAGCTTCCATAGTGATTGTGCAGCAGGCTGAACGTTTGACATCTCTATATCTATTCTGTACAACATAGATAGACAGTTAGTCTCTTCCCACTTGCTGTGTCGACCCATTCCACCTTTGATCCGATGATAGATCATTTTAATGAACACATCAATGCAACTTGATAAGAAAACCGCCCACTAGATAAAAACACTGGTCCAGTCAGGTGGGAATGAAACCTATATCAACTCACACTGATCCACTTTAACAACACAGTAGTTCTTGTAGCTCTGCTGTTTTTCCTCAATGAGTGGAAAAGCTGTTTTTTCTTTCAGGGAAGGCTGGATTTGGAGTTAACGCTTTGAGTCCCATGCCTGTGTGTTTTAGTGATTCAAATCCCTTTTAAACATTTAATGTTTGAACTATAAACTGCTGCTTTTTGCATTGAATTTGTCTATTTCTTTTGCTTCCGCGGATACCAACCATTAGCGTGTGCGATTAATAACAGGGGCGTTATTTGTGAGACAAGGGAGGATGTCCAATGATCTTCTATGTAAAATAACCCTTACCTTCTAACGACTCGTGTGGCTTGTGAGCGTCATAGAGCAAGACAGACGTGTGTGTTTTGTGAAAATCTAAAGCTGAGATTCTCACAAAACACGCACATCTGTCTTGCTCTATGATGCTCACAAGCCGCACAATGGTCGTTAGAAGGTAAGGATTATTTTATATAGAAGATCATTGAACATCCCATGACATAGTGTCTATCATACCGTCATGCTTTATGTACAGTACCAGTGAAAAGTTGACACCTACTCATTCAAGGTGTTTTCTTTAATTTTTATTATTTTCTACATTGTAGAATAATAGTGAAGACATCAAAACTATGAAATAACAGATATGGAATCATGTAGTAACCAAAAAAAGAGTTAAACAAATCAAAATATATTTTATATTTGAGGTTCCTCGAAGTAGCAAGCCTTTGCCTTGATGATAGCTTTGCAAACTCTTGGCATTCTCTCAACCAGCTTCATGAGGTAGTCACCTTGAATAAACTTTGATTAACTCCCAACTTCTTTGGGATAGAGGGAGTATTTTCACATCCGGATGAAAAGGTTGCCCAGAGTAAACTGCCTGCTACTCAGGCCCAGAAGCTAGGATATGCATATTACACTCTGAATTTTCTAAAACTGATTGAATGATGTCTGTGAGTGTAACAGAACTCATATGGCATGCGAAAACCTGAGAAAAATCCAACCAGGAGGTGGGAAATCTGAGGTTTGTAGTTTTTCAAGTGATTGCCCATCCAATATCCAGTGTAAATGGGATCAGATTGCACTTCCTAAGGCTTCCAGTAGATGTCAACAGTATTTAGAAAGTTGTATCAGGCTTCTATTGTGAAAGGGGAGCGAATAAGAGCTGTTTCAACAAGTGCTCAGCCTGAAAGCCATTAGTTGTGTCTCGCGCGTGGCCGTGAGCGCGACGGTCATTCTCTTTCCTTTCTATTGACAAAGGAATTGTCCGGTTGGAATATTATTGAAGATTTATGATAAAAACATCCTAAATATTGATTATATACATCGTTTGACATGTTTCTACGAACTTTAATGGAACTTTTTAAAACTTTTCATCTGGACTTCGTGCCCGCGCTTTTTGCATTTGGATTAGTGAACTAAACACGCAAACAAAAAGGAGGTATTTGGGCATAAATACTGACTTTATCGAACAAAACAAACATTTATTGTGGAACTGGGTTTCCTGGGAGTGCATTCCGATGAAGATCATCATTTATAAAGCTATTTCTGACTTTTGTTGACTCCAAAACTTGGCGGGTATCTGTATGGCTTGTTTTGGTGGCTGAGCGCTGTACTCAGATTATCGCATGGTGTGCTTTCGCCGTAAAGCTTTTTTGAAATCTGACACAGCGATTGCATTAAGGAAAAGTTTATCTTTAATCCTATGTATAACACTTGTATCTTTCATCAAAGTTTATGATTAATATTTCTGTAAATTTATGTGGATCTCTGCAAATTAACCGAATGTTTTGGAGGCAAAACATTACTGAACATAACGCGCCAATGTAAACTGAGATTTTTGGATATAAATATGAACTTTATCGAACAAAACACACATGTATTGTGTAACATGAAGTCCTATGAGTGCCATCTGATGAAGATCATCAAAGGTTAATGATTCATTTTATTTCTGTTTCTGCTTTTTGTGACTCCTTTCTTTGGCTGGAAAATGGCTGTATGTTTTTTTTGTGACTAGGCGCTGACCTAACGTAATCGCATGGTATGCTTTCGCTGTAAAGCCTTTTTGAAATTGGACACTGGTTGGATTAACAAGAAGTTTCTTTAAAATGGTGTATAATACTTGTACGTTTGAGGAATTTTAATTATGAGATTTCTGTTTGAATTTGGCGCCCTCACAATTTCACTGGCTGTTGTCAAATCGATCCCTTTAACGGAATTTGATCCGTAAGAAGTTTTAACAGGTGTGCCTTGTTAAAAGTTAATTTATGGAATTTCTTTCCTTTTTAATGTGTTTGAGCCAATCAGTTGTGTTGTGACAAGGTAGGGGTGGTATACAGAAGATAGTCGTATTTGGTAAAAGACCATATAATGGCAAGAACCGCTCAAATAAGCAAAGAGAAATGACAGTCCCTCATTACTTTAAGACATTTAAGTCAATGTGGAAAAAACCATCAAGCGCAATGATGAAACTGGCCCTCATGAGGACCGCCACAGGAAAGGAAGACCCAGAGTTACCTCTGCTGCAGGAGATAAGTTCATTAGAGTTACCTGCACCTCAGATTGCAGCCAAAATAAATGCTTCACAGAGTTCAAGTAATAGACACATCTCAACATCAACTGTTCAGAGTAGGTCGACCGATTATGATTTTTCAATGCCGATACCGATTATTGGGGGGCCCAAAAAAAAAACGATACCGATTAATCGGCCGATTTGTATTTATTTGTAATAATGACAATTACAACAATACTGAATGAGCACACTTATTTTAACTTAATATAATACATCAATAAAAATAAATTTAGCCTCAAATAAATAATGAAACATGTTCAATTTGGTTTAAATAATGCAAAAACTACGTTTTGGAGAAGAAAGTAAGAGTGCAATATGTGCCATGTAAGAAAGCTAACGTTTCAGTTCCTTGCTCAGAACATGAGAACATATGAAAGCTGCTGGTTCCTTTTAACATGAGTCTTCAATATTCCAAGGTAAGAGGTTTTAGGTTGTAGTTAATATAGTACTCATAGGACTATTTCTCTCTATACCATTTGTATTTCATATACCTTTGACTATTGGAATACCTTATAGGCACTTTAGTATTGCCAGTGTAACAGTATAGCTTCCTTCCCTCTCCTTGCCCCTACCTGGGCTCGAACCAGGAACACATCGACAACAGCCACCCTCGAAGCATCGTTACCCAATGCTCCACAAAATCTGCGGGAACAACTACTCCAAGTCTCAGAGCGAGGGACGTTTGAAACGCTATTAGCGCGCACCCCGCTAACTAGCTTGCCATTTCACATCGGTTACACCAGCCTAATCTCGGGAGTCGATAGGCTTGAAGTCACAAACAGCTCAGTGCTTGAAGCACAGTGAAACACATGAAAGTGCTGTTTGAATGAATGCTTACGAGCCTGCTGCTGCCTCCCATCGCTCAGTCAGACTGCTCTATCAAATATCAAATCATAGACTTAATTATAACATAATAACACACAGAAATTAGGCCTTAGGTCATTAATATGGTCAAATCCAGAAACTATCATTTTGAAAACAAAACGTTTATTCTTTCAGTGAAATACGGAACTGTTCCGTATTTTATCTAACGGGTGGCATCACTAAGTCTAAATATTGCTGTTACATTGTACAACAAAAATATATACTTGTGTATTGATTTTAAGAAAAGCATTGATGTTTATGGTTAGGTTTAACCTGTTGCCTCTACTTGGGACGCTTGCGTCCCAACTAGAGCTCTGGAAATGCAAATGCGCTACGCTAAATGCTAATAGTATTAGTTAAAACTCAAAAGTTCATTAAAATACACATGCAGGGTATCAAATTAAAGCTACACTCGTTGTGAATACAGGCAACAAGTCCGATTTTTAAAATGCTTTTCGGCGACAGCATGAGAAGCTATTATCTGATAGCATGCACCAATACACTACAACAGAAAAGCACAGCAGGGGACGTAAACAAAATAATTAGCATTTCGGCGTTACACAAACCGCACAATAAAATAGAAAACAGTCATTACCTTTCACCATCTTCTTTGTTGGCACTCCTAGATGTCCCATAAACACTATTGGGTCTTTATTTCTATTAAATCGGGCCATATAAAGCCAAGATATCGTTATATGTAGACTGTGTGATAAACGAAAAAAACAGCGATTTCACAACGTAACGTCATTTTTTAAAATTCAAAAAGTAGACGATAAACTTTCACAAAACACTTTGAAATACGTTTGTAATGCTACTTTAGGTATTAGTAAACGTTAATAAGCGATAAAAATCATCCGTAGGCGATGTAAATATCATTAGCTGTCGTCTTGGAAAAAATTTCAGGAGAGAGCTCTTCCGGAATGATCTGGGCGGAGACCGGAGGTAAGTCGTGCCCCTCTTTCGGTTCAACCAAGAATCAAAGAGGATTCAATTCACAAGACTCTAGACAACATGGGGATGCTGTGGGAGTTGAATGCTCGGTCTTATCTAATTCGGCTCACTGTTAACAATTGCTTGAAGTGGCGCAAGGATATTTATTTCCATTTTCTGTGATCAGGTTTTCCTGCGCTTTCCGATGTAACGCACGTTATGTAATAGACACAGTCGTGATTTAACCAGTTTTAAAAACGTCCGAGGGTTTCCTATCCACACATTCTAACCATATGAACGTACTATATTCCTGGCATGAGTAGCAGGGCGCTGAAATGTTGCGCGATTTTTAACAAAATGTTCAAAAAAGTAGAGGGTCGACTGAAGAGGTTAATGCTAGCTAGCAACTTACCTTGGCTTCTTACTGCATTCACGTAACAGGCGGGCTCCTCATGGAGTGCAATGTGAGGCTTGTGGTTAGAGCGTTGGACTAGTTAACTGGTTGCAAGATTGAATCCCCGAGCAGACAAGGTAAAAAATCTGTTGTTCTGCCCCTGAACAAGGCAGTTAACCTACCGTTCCTAGGCTGTCATTGAAAATAAGAATGTGTTCTTAACTGACTTGCCTAGTTAAATAAAGGTGTAAAAAAATAACAATAATAAATCAAATTCGGCCAAAAATACCGATTTCCGATTGTTATGAAAACTTGAAATCGGCCCTAATTAATCGGCCATTCCGATTAATCGGTCGACCTCTAGTTCAGAGGAAACTGCGTGAATCAGGCCTTCATGGTTGAATCGCCAATAAGAAGAAGAGATTTGCTTGGGCCAAGAAACACGAGCAATGGATATTAGACCGGTGGAAATCTATCCTTTGGTCTGATGAGTCCAATATTTGAGATTTTTGGTTGCAAACGCCTTGTCTTTGTGAGATGCAGAGTAGGTGAACAGATGATCTCCGCATGTGTTTCCCAACGTGAAACATGGAGGAGGAGGTGTAATGGTGTGTGGAAGATTTTCTGGTGACACTGTCAGTGATTTATTTAGAATTCAAGGCACACTTAACCAGCTTGGCTACCACAGCAATACTCCATCCCATCTGGTTTGCGCTTAGTGGGACTATCATTTGTTTTTCAACAGGACAATGACCCAAACACACCTCCAGGCTGTATAAGGGCTATTTGACCAAGGAGAGTGATAGAGTGCTGCATCAGATGACCTGGCCTCCACAATCACCCGACCTCAATCCAATTGAGATGGTTTGTGATGAGTTGGACCGTAGAGTGAAGGAAAAGCATACAACAAGTGCTCAGCATATGTGGGAACTCCTTCAAGACTGTTGGAAAAGCATTTCTCATGAAACTGGTTGAGAGAAAATGTGCAAAGCTGTCATCAAGGTAAAGGGTGGCTGCTTTGAAAAATGTGTTTAACACTTTTTTGGTTACTACCTGATTCAATATGTGTTCTTTCATCTTTTGATGTCTTCACTATTATTCTACCATGTAGAAAACAGTAAAAATAAAGAAAAACCCTTGAATGAGTAGGTGTCTCCAAACTTTTGACTGGTACTGTAGATGTATATATATATATATTTTTTAGGGGCACTGTAGATGTTATTTATCTCTCTATACTTCTCCTATGGAATGCTAGCCGGACGTTGATGTTGGTTTACTGACAGATGCGTTGGTACAGAACGTCTTGCACTAGTATCACGTGTTATCACAGATAGACCGTGATCAGAGCTAATGCGAGCACACACCATTATTGTTTCATCAACCAGATAGGGGGGCCAACATCACACCCGGAAGGTGAGTAATCAAACACACATGTAGTCCCACTGTAACAATACTGTAATATGTTCACATAGTTGCTATCACAAACTCCACACAGTTGTCACTGAGTAGTTGGAAATAAATATCCAATTTATCCAACAATTTCTGTACTTACAGCATTCTTATACATTTATTTTCTATCAGGTTTTTGCTTGGCAGACCTTATTTTTAGATTTACATTTGTTAATAAAACTCACGAATGCAACTGTTTATGTCAAATTGGTTTGTGTTCTACTTTTAGCCCTGGTTGTCTAGAAAATAAAATGGTAAAACACTTCAATGTGAGGCTAAATGAGGGCAGAGCAAGCAGATAAATGAAAGTAATGAATTTCAGGTTTTTCACTTCGGGATTGCCTGGGTCTAATAAGGTTTTAATCTACTTGAGATGGTGGATGATATTGGAGCATGCTTGATGTCTCCTTCAGAGCACAGCACTGCACACAGGAAGTCATTACACAGAGGAGATGCACAGAGGAATCAATGAGACCGGACTCTTATCTCCATCTCCAATCTCTCTTCTGGGCTATTATTGTTAATTACTTTGGACTTTTCTCTATGTTCGTCAGTAAACAAGGAATCAGCAAGCAGGCATTAAGATTAAAAGCATTAACACAGAACATGTTTAGTGATGCAGGAAGCAAATACTAAAGTGCCCCTGAGGTTATAAAAGGCCAGGTAAAATGACCATTGGAATGAGACTTAATAGTCAATTTACTACCTCAGTTGTGTTTGAGAGGATTAGTGAGTCACCGTTGTTTGAAACGTAATGTGAGGTGCCACTTCTCCTGATAGTTCGATGTTAAGGAATAGGCTACCTACCAATAATGTATTATACATATGTACAGGTCATTCGGAAATTATTCAGACGCCTTGACTTTTTCCACATTTTGTTATCTTACAGCCGTATTCTAAAATTTTATGAATGACGTTTTCTCATCATCAATCTACACACAATACCCCATAATGACAAAGTGAAACGTTTTTTTTTTAAGTTTGCACATTTATTACAAATAAAAATACAGAAATACCTTATTTACATACTGTATATCATACACTACAGTTGAGGAACAATGGGAAAGTAATTCTGCTTTGAAAGTTGACACATTTGTAACCTCTCTTTTAAGAACATGGGTCTTTTGGTACCTACTGGAGAGCTCTTCTTAGTCTACACCCATTCAGCATCGTTCACACCCTCTTAAGCTTTAGCCCCACCCATCTCTTTAAGGATTCACATGTGAGGCTATGTACTAAACAACCAAAGATTTCAAGACTAAAGGCTGGTTTATACTACGTATATACACACCGTTTGTAAATTTGACCTGGAGTGCCAGAGTGTGCTCTGGCCATTCGTAAACTCAGAGCGATGTCAGATTGTCTGTTCCTAAATTCAGTGTGTTTTTCTCTCAGAGCATTCAGAGCGCACACTGGACACTCTGGCCTAGGAGTAAGGTTGATCCGAGCATTCTGATCTAACAGCAGTCAAGCTAACGTTGGCTAGTTTGCTACCTATTTCCAGACACAAATGAGAAAACAGCTCACCATTTTACTCGCACTAGCAGAGCTGCTTTGGCTATTTTTATGTTATTCAGAGCGTTGGTGATTGCAACTGTGCTGCTGGCAACAATTTCATTACGCTTTTTTCCAACGTTTACTGACACCGGCCATATTCAACGGGTGTTGAGCGTTCGTAAATGTGTCAGTTATTCTGCGCTCTGGCACAATCAGATGAGAGTGCTCTGAAATCGGAGTAGATAGCAAGAATTGACCAGCTACAGCAATCGACAGTTGTCGCAGTGACATCATAAACATTCTATTGAAATAGTTACTAGCATAGCGGAGTCTTTTGTTTAGACATGTAGCTAGCTAGCTAAACAGTGAACCATAATCCCAACTCATAATGTTACTACCCGGCATGAATCTGCAGGTAGCTAACCAACCAGGTTCAATGTTAGCTAGCTAACATTAGGCTATAACTAACAATGCAAGTGGCTCTGAGATACAACTACTATTACTACACAGATCTTACACGTAACATTAGATAGCTAGCCAGCCAGCTAACATTAGCTAGGTAGCTAACAGTACACTTTAACTTGAAATTAAAACAACTTTCTGACGAAATTAGAAATGTGTAATATCTGAAAATGTAGCTAGCTACACTATCTTACCCGTATGCATGAATGGACACTTCTCACTCTGTCACGGATGTCATGGTAGCCCTTAGTTTGAAGATGTAATCTGGAGACAGGTGTTTTATACAACAGCCTTCGGTGTGTTCTCTTTTCGACTCTTGATTGCAAATATGCAGACAACGCCATCATTTTCTCTCTCCTTAGCTATCATACTCTTTCAAAACTCAGTCCTCCAGAAAGTGAAGAGCAACACTTATGCAGTTGTACTACGTGAAATCGTTAAAAAAAGCAGCGTTAAAAAGGATCACTTACACATACTGGCCAGCTGTGTTGTAGAGAGGAGCGTGCTACATGGCAGACCAATCCAAATTCATCTCTCGCATGTCCAGCCCACTCATTATCTCAGCCAATCATGGCTAGCGGGAAGGCTGCTGTCTTTTTCTGTAGCTAATCCATCTAGGCTCGTTTTTCTGTGGCTAACCCATCTAGGTCCTTAATTTAACCTTTTTTTCTCGTATTTACAGATGGCATACAAGTTTGTTATTAAGGAACATGATAGTTCATATGTTCCAGAAGGCATTTCTGCCAAAAAACTCATTTTACATTTAAAAAAAAAGTCATGTCACGTTCGTCGTAATGATGAGACCAAGGCGCAGTGTGATAAGAATACATTCTTCTTTAATTAACGAAGAACACTTAAACAAACTAACAAAACAACAAAACTCTATGATAAACCAAGTGCTGACATGCTACACATAGACAATAACCCACAAAACCAAAATGGAAAATGGCAACCTAAATAGGATCCCCAATCAGAGACAACGATAAACAGCTGTCTCTGATTGGGAACAAATTCAGGCCACCATAGACCTACAAATACCTAGACATACCAAAACCCAATAGAATTACAAAAACCCTAGACAAGGAAAAAACACATACCACCCTCGTCACACCCTGACCTAACCAAAATAATAAAGAAAACAAAGATAACTAAGGGTCAGGGCGTGACAAGTCGTGACGTGCCTAGTTTCCTGAAATGAGTCACAAATGAGATATTTCAGTTGTTGTTTTTATTATTATTTTGATAACATTTCTAAAAACCTGTTTTAGCTTTGTCATTATGGGGTATTGTGTGTAGATTGATGAGGTAGAAAATATAATTGAATACATTTAAAAAATAAGGCTGTAAGTAACAAAATGTGGAAAAAGTCAAGGCTTCTGACTACTTTCCAAATGCACAGGATATTAAACGTCTATATTATACATCTCTCATGTAGAGGCCAAATTGGACTGGTGTGGAGATTACGCCTCTTGCCCTCTTCTATGTTGCACCACAATCAGTTACATTAAATTCCTTGCTCTAATGATTTGGTAGCCTTCTGCCATTCATCCACAATTAAAGACTTGGGTGTATGAAAATGTACTCTTTCAGAACACAGAAAGTGTCACAGTGTTTTATGTTTTTATTCCCTTTTATTCATAGTGTTTGAAAGGCAAGTGTTAGATGTGAGCAATTTTAGAGGATTATTATGTCTAATAATCCCACTTGTCAAATTGTCAAAGAAAACTCAAAGCAGGCAACAGACTCCGGGACTGGTTGTGGGGCTCTATGCAATACGTTTTAATAGGTTCATAATGAGCTGTGGATGTGGGATGGGTGTTCTCAAATTCCAAACTCTCAGCACTCAATTCTTGGTTGAAAAGACAGCAATCATATTAGATATGCAGGCAGCCTACGGAACAGGCTTTGTGGAGTGATCTGAAGACAACTTTCATGCAGAGACGGCGACGCAGACACACTGTCAGTGACAAAATGAAACACCCTTCACACAGAGATGGTGGAACATGAGAGACGCAGTGGCATGTCAGTTATTCTGTCAGATTAACCCATGCAGTGTTGAGCCGCCACACCAATGCAGACATCACACAATGTTGTTTACTGTGCACCCAGAGAAAAAAACATACCTACCGTAATAGATTTAGAACCATGGCATTTTCTTCAAGGCTGATGACTGCTGGGTTTCTTCCAATATTACACAAAATTGGTCATAGTTGACCTACTTGATGATTGAACACATTTTCAACATACTAATTTGAAAATGATCTACTATATAGGCCTATCTCTCTGCTGTTGTTGTTTGGGCCTTGTTTACTGTATTTTGTTGGGGTATGTTTCCCTGTCATAAAGGGAGCACTGGAGAATGGCCCGGAGTCAGGGAATCCCAGAGAGCTCAAGTGTAATAAATCAGCCAGAAAGCTGGAGGAGGAGGAGAAAGTGCTGATGGGAATTTGCCTCAGAGCTTTCACTGTAGCCTTCAGTGTTTGGCCTGTCAGACTGTAGGTTCTGCTTAACATAGCATAGAGTCCCCAGCCTCCTCCTATACAGCCTCTTTACAGCAGCTTACATGTATAGCACTAAGCCCTCGCCTGATACTATCTCCACGTTGCATGTCCAGCAAGTAAACAGATTTACAGCAGCTTTGCACGTACTGTAGAACAGAAGAGGAGAAAATAATATTTAGTATAATTTTTCTTGATATTATATAGCCCCCATATTTGACGCTGAACACATTAGCAAACCAAGTTATAAGCAAGAGGAGGAGAAATATTTTCCCAATTTCATTTTTGTCCTCTGCTCTACTCCGCCTTAACCTTTCATTGTGGTGGGGTTTTGTTTTTGAGCCTCTCCTTCACATATTGCCTGCGGTTTCAGCTAATTTGTTTCAGGACTTGCTGTGTCTGTTTGGTTGATGTCATCCTCCTCGGGTAGGGCAGGTGGGTGAGGGCTACGTCGAAGACCCTTTGATGTGTCTCAAAGCGTTACATCTCAAACTCGGGCTCCGAGATGACATCCCTCACCAGCAGCAGCCCTCAGAGCATTACTGGAAGTTGCAGATTCCTTTGCCTCAATATATTTACACTGTCACTGCAAATAGCAGCCACCCTGCAGATTATACTAGTAAGAACAACCTCTGGGGATGTTTTCTCATTCCTCATTTTTATTAAACCAGTCTGCACATCACACCCGCCTGCCATTTGAATTTCAGAGAAGACGGTGACGAACTGGAGGTCTGTAGACTTGAACCGTTTCTCTCTAAGTGCCTGCATGGTGTTTTTAGAGGTTGTTCTTAGATAACTGGAGTGTGTTCAGTGTTGTATGTGTAAAGACCCAGGGCTTTAGGGGTGAATGACGGTACAGCACATCACTTTAGTTGTTATGTATCTGTTGGAATGTTATTTTGGGAGAAATTGTCCTGCTTTAACCCCACATACCCCTCATGCCACATCCCAGCCCTCCCTGTGCCTTGTCCCATGTGACACTCTTACTGTCAAATCCTCTCGGCTTGAAAAGTGAACATCATGAGGCAAGTGGATGATGAAATCATTATGAAAATACATTATGTTACCATTAAGCAGTCCACGTCATGTCAGTTTAATGCCTAACGATTCATGACTTTCACTTTGAAAAAATATTGAAATTCACGCTCTGTTGGACTTTGGAATGATTGAAAGGAAACACCGATGATTGATTCTTCTCTCCTTCTCTGTGTTCCCACAGGACTTGGGACTCCAGGGAACATCCCTTAATGATATCCTCTATAAGAATGCAGCCTTTCTCAACCTGGTGGATCCAATCTCCCATGAGCTCCTGCTCAGCCTGGCCAAAGACATGCAGTGCCCAAAGAGGGTAAGCCCATCGTACCGTCTGGCTGTTGATCTCGACCTCCTCAGCCGTGCTGTTGTCAGGCAACATCAAATGAGATCAGGCAGAGAAAATAGAACGTTTAGGAATCCACAGCTGCAAGGGTCAATTCAAGAGCATGTACATGACGGTCAGTCTTTTTGAAATGTGACTGCTAGGCTACTTGGTTTGGTTCCAGCCTTCCAACTGATGCCAGTATCCATACAGTCGTTATGATTAGTCTCTAAACGATGCCTGTGTGTGTGCACGTGTTCACTCTTGGGGTGCCCGAGACATCGGCACCTATTTCTAACTAATGGCCAGAAGTAGGTCAGTCACAGTGTGGTGTCATTTCAACAACGTACACAACTTACAACACAGTATCTTCTGTTGCTTACTTTTTCTTCAGTATTCACTTGCATGACAATAGGTAATAGTGTACAATTGATCTAAAATAATGAATTTACTGCCAAGAAAAAATTAAGCAGACAGTAGCTCATATAGAGTTTTCGGCCAAAAGTGTTTGCTCCTTCCTAAAAGACTTTGTTTTCATCATCTTCTAGTCTAAATGAATTTACTGGGAGCTTGAATCTCTCCGATTGATGTGGTTGACCTTTCCCTTGCTTTACAGATGTACCAGGCATCTTTTGATAAGCTCTTTTCCCAATAAATGGCTTCCTATGGGAATATGCAGGGAAGGGGCACACTTTCCAATAATAACAAAGACAGACAGCTGTGCCCAGCTAACAGGCTCATCTTGTTTAAACTGGTGCCCAGAGAGATCTAGCAACACATTGTGAAATACAGTAGATAGAAAAGTTGAACTTTTAAGCACTTCTTCTCTTTAACAGTTTATGAAAAATACTTTTGAAAAAAGGCTACTTTGAAATCAGATCTTTCAATAAGGGCAGCATACCTAGGGTGGTGTGTATTGGATTTTAGTGTTTTTGGGAGGGGTGAGTGGGTCATGAGGGGTTGGCAGGGGTGTTATCCGCTGTGACCGCCTGGCTTCCTACTGGGAACAAATTGGTTGAATCAACGTTGATGCAACGTAATTTGTCAACGTATAATGACATGGAATCTATGTGTCATCGTGGTAACCAAATTTGAACATAGACAAAGAAAATATGTTACATTTGTACCTTTAAAACAACGTGAGATGTTCAACATTAAATCCACAATCAGAAGAAAAAAAGAATAAGCTCAGCAGCACCTCGTGCTGGAGAATTGATCTATCTACAGCTACCCTTGGCCTCCCATCCAGGGTTTTACCCAGGTCAAATGAAATGTGATCATACTGCGTTTTCACATATGACATTTGATACCCTGGTTTGGTTTCCTGAAGCGTTTGTGAGAATTCTACAGTATACTTTTCACATCAAAGAGAAGAACATGTTATGTCCAGATTAGAGTCAAAAGCTTGTCTACGACTACTTCCATTCAGTTAACCCCTTTCCCACCAAGATTTAACATAACAAATACTGTAATGGTGTTCTCACTGTCATTTCATTGCCTGAAACGAAACGCTGGAAGGTTTGAAGTGTATGAGGCATGTTTTGTGCCACACAGAGTGGGAGGAGTGGGAATGGTTAATCGCCTGAAGTAAATTGCCCCTGTCTTTTTTCTCTTTTGCTGCATTGCCTCTTTCTTGTTGTTGTGTTGTACCATTAATTAGATTTACCCTGCTCTGCTCAGCCCAATCCGTTTAAAGTCTTTGACAGAGGAAGGGAGAGCGAGAGAGAGAGAGAGGGGGAGAGGGAGAAAAAGCAAGGGAGAAAGAGCTGGAGCGAGACCAAGGAGGAGAAGAGAGGGAGACTGACAGAGATGCTAAAGCATATTTTTATGTATAAAATGCTCGAGGCAACCATGTTGGATGGACAAATGAGAAGAGCCTTGAGATCATTTGGTGAAAGCAGTCAAAAGGTTGGATTGTTTGTAGAGTGATAAGTGAAGGGGATCAGACTATTATAAATAACTACCTTTTAAACCAACATTCTAGGAACAAAGTAAACAGCCTCCTCTCCACAGCTCAATGTGTCATAATAGGGGTTACAAGGCAAAGTGATACAATGGTCCATTGAAATATGTGTATCCAAGATGTTCTGCCTTTGGCTTCTAAATGTATAAATTCATTCTATGGAGTCACAAGTTTACCTGTTGTGCTAAATGTGGTTACGATTACCTTGAAATCAGAACAGATGCATTTGTTGTAAACACATTCCTAAGAGTTTTCAATCTCTTACAAGATATTCAGCACTGTATAATATGGATACGGTCATTCGATTGGATATGATTTAGTAAAGTTATGTACTTTTACATATACAATGTACATCACCTGGGATATTCAACCAATTCTCAACAAAGGGGTCAAATTCAGTTGTTCATGATGTCGGAAAGGAAAATAAGCATGTTTTCGTGACATTAATTCACTTCAGAAAGTCAAATAGAGCAGTCATTTGATTATTCCTCTATTTGAATGCCAGACACTTTTTAAGCCCTTTGAAACCTTTTGAGGCCTTTTTTCAGCTGTAGCCGCCAGCAGAAGAGATTAAAGTGTGTGGGTTTGTGTGTTTTTGTATATGTGTGTATTACAGGAGAAGGACACCCTGAAGTCGTCCGACAAGATCTGCAGACAGCTGATATTCCACCTGACCCCTCACTCCAAGTGGATGAGACAGAGCGTGCCCAGGAGGAAGTCGCAGGCCTGGTGAGTCCGTCAGTCTGCCCGCTTGCACATCCACACACCGGGACAGCTACTGCCATAACACCAACGCAAACGAATAAACAGCTAACAGCAAACTGACATCAGAGCAGTGATACGGTGCGCATGCCCTAGAACCTTCAAAACTCACTAGCATCTCTAAAACAAGACAGTCTCGTGTTCAGTGTGTGTCAGAGATAAGTCACTCCTGACATTGGGCTAAGGCGCTTTACTGTACAATACCTGCTAGGATTTAATGTGCTAGATCAGGGCTCTCCAACCCTGTCCCTGGAGAGCTACCCTTCTGTACGTTTTGAAAGAGTGAGGAGGAGTGAAAACCTGGAGGATGGTAGCTCTCCAGGAACACGTTTGGAGAGCCTCATGTTAGATAATTATACAGCAGCACTAGCCGCCACAAAGTCTAATAAGTTATTGTATTGGGGTCCTGTAATATAGACCTGTGTAGTAGCCTATTTTTGGGGGCAGGATATCATGTTCACTTGGTCAGTTTCAGTTTCTTGGGGAGTGTACTGTCGCCTCACTGCACAGCTTGACAACTGCCATGGTGCTGTAGACTTATCACACCCAGAAATAAATGAACAAATCAATCATAATGAATAACAGAAAGGTTTTAATGAAATAAAACATCAGACAGATTCAGCTCGAGAAACGCTGTGTAAAGAATAGACAGAACTGCAAATGCTCTCCAGCTCTAATTGCCAAGCAGGTGCATTTGAGGGGAAGAAGGAAGGAAACAATCTAATGATCTTCATGTGTTTCTATCTCCCTGAGCAATTAAACTAGTTTGTGAGATGTTTGACAGCCCCAGTCGAACCTCCTAGCCCGTCTCCTTGTTGCAACGTTTCAAAAGATGTGTCAACAATAACGAGGCTGGCTCTCCCACTGTGTTCATTAGCAGACTCTGCTCTGGCAGCAGGCTCCTTGCTGTAAACCGTTCTTCTTCTCATTGCCTCAACCCTCTTACCAGACAGCCTCTCTCCTCACTGCCTCAACCCTCTTACCAGACAGCCTCTCTCCTCACTGCCTCAACCCTAACTCCCCAGCCAGGCAGCCTCTCTCCGTACTGCCTCAACCCTAACTAACTATCCAGCCAGGCAGCCTCTCTTCTCACTGCCTCAACCCTAACTAACTATCCAGCCAGGCAGCCTCTCTCCTCACTGCCTCAACCCTAACTAACTATCCAGCCAGGCAGCCTCTCTCCTCACTGCCTCAACCCTAACTAACTATCCAGCCAGGCAGCCTCTCTCCTCACTGCCTCAACCCTAACTAACTACCCAGCCAGGCAGCCTCTCTCCTCACTGCCTCAACCCTAACTAACTATCCAGCCAGGCAGCCTCTCTCCTCACTGCCTCAACCCTAACTAACTATCCAGCCAGGCAGCCTCTCTCCTCACTGCCTCAACCCTAACTAACTATCCAGCCAGGCAGCCTCTCTCCTCACTGCCTCAACCCTAACTAACTATCCAGCCAGGCAGCCTCTCTCCTACTGCCTCAACCCTAACTAACTACCCAGCCAGGCAGCCTCTCTCCTCACTGCCTCAACCCTAACTAACTATCCAGCCAGGCAGCCTCTCTCCTCACTGCCTCAACCCTAACTAACTATCCAGCCAGGCAGCCTCTCTCCGTACTGCCTCAACCCTAACTAACTATCCAGCCAGGCAGCCTCTCTCGTACTGCCTCAACCCTAACTAACTACCCAGCCAGGCAGCCTCTCTCCTCACTGCCTCAACCCTAACTAACTACCCAGCCAGGCAGCCTCTCTCCTCACTGCCTCAACCCTAACTAACTATCCAGCCAGGCAGCCTCTCTCCGTACTGCCTCAACCCTAACTAACTATCCAGCCAGGCAGCCTCTCTCCGTACTGCCTCAACCCTAACTAACTATCCAGCCAGGCAGCCTCTCTCCTCACTGCCTCAACCCTAACTAACTATCCAGCCAGGCAGCCTCTCTCCAGCCTCTCCTCACTGCCTCAACCCTAACTAACTACCCAGCCAGGCAGCCTCTCTCCTCACTGCCTCAACCCTAACTAACTACCCAGCCAGGCAGCATCTCTCCTCACTGCCTCAACCCTAACTAACTATCCAGCCAGGCAGCCTCTCTCCTCACTGCCTCAACCCTAACTAACTATCCAGCCAGGCAGCCTCTCTCCTCACTGCCTCAACCCTAACTAACTATCCAGCCAGGCAGCCTCGCTCCTCACTTCTTCAACCCTAACTAACTACCCAGCCAGACAGCCTCAGCCATACTGGGATGGAGCCCGTCAACCAGGGTTCCGTTAGCTGGTAGTAGCCGCATTTTGACCGATAAAAAAATAGAAAATCCGATAAATAAAATTGGTGCCGACCAATTGTTTGGGAGAAGAAGAAAAAATCTAATAGTGAAATTATGCTTTTTAGCCTATTCATTGATGGAAATACCAGTCAATGTACTTTAAATACATTTGACTGGTCATGCTTATTGGTGTAGAGGTTAATTTGCATAATTTAGTGGAATTAAATTGGCACGTGTACAGTATATTCGTTATGTATCTTATTTATCACATGCGTACAGCATACAAATACAGAGCCTTTGAATGGAAAATCTCAAACAGCAAATGCATAGGCAACAGAAGGCATGCTTCATCAGCGCTTCACACACCACTTTGCAATGAACTGGAGGCAGTATGCATTTTGAAAACATATACTGAATATACTGAATCGTTTGAAACCTTATCGTACATACATAATCTCAGCAAAAAAAGAAATGTCCCATTGTCAGGACCCTGTCTTTCAAAGACAATTCTTTGAAAATACAAATAACTTCACAGATCTTCATTGTAAAGGGTTTGAACACTTTTTCCCATGCTTGTTCAATGAATCGTAAACAATTAATCAACATGCACCTGTGGAACAGTCGTTAGACACTAAGAGCTTACAGACGGTAGGCAATTAAGGTCACAGTTATGAAAACTTAGGACACTAAAAGAGGCATTTCTACTGACTCTGAAAAACACCAAAAGAAAGATGCCCAGGGTCCCTGCTCATCTGTGTGAACGTGCCTTAAGCATGCTGCAAGGAGGCATAAGGACTGCAGATGTGGGCAGGGCAATAAATTGCAATGTCTGTACTGTGAGACACATAAGACAGCACTACAGGGAGACAGGACAGACAGCCGATCGTCCTCGCAGTGGAAGACCACGTGTAACAATGTTACGCCCCTGAAAACAGGGGAGAAATAATCACGACAGTGATACGGTGTTGTATTCTCAATTCAACGTATAGTTCAATCATTTCACAAAAGTAACACATTACATAACAGAAAACCCATTATACAAATAACACAGCAAAATATCTTATTAACAACACGCACGTTCATTCACAATCGACATAAAATGGCAGCTACTCTCAGTACGATGCTATCCTTCACTTCAACCGAGCAGGGCTAATATTACTCTCTTCAAACTTAACTCTAACTTCCTCAAGACGTTACTAAAACACACCTTAAACACTCTTGACATGTTCGCTAGTTATAACATTTAAATTACTATTTTTATCATCAATAAAGTACCTGAAAAAAGGGGAGAAATAATCACGACAGTGATACGGTGTTGTATTCTCAATTCAACGTATAGTTCAATGAGAAAAGACCGCGATATTCCCCAGGAATATGGGTGGAGACCAGAGCAATCGATCTCCGGCTCATAGATTAAGAACATTTCGTAGATCACAGATTAACACTTTTATGCACTACAAAATAAAGTAATCAATATAACGTTTACACATTACTCTCACAATTCGTACCCTTTGACAGATTTTAACTTTAACACAATTATATGAATGTTATCAATCTCTATCAACTAATACTGAATGCATCTTTTTAACCTTAGATGTTTTAAGATCCTCACATACTATGAACTTACTAATACTTTTCAATGTATAACAGGCTATGAATATGTCCTTTAACCTGTCACAACAACACCTGCGGGACAGGTACAGGATGGCAACAACAACTGCCCGAGTTACACCAGGAACGCACAATCCCTCCATCAGTGCCCAGACTGTCCGCAATAGGCTGAGAGAGGCTGGACTGAGGGCTTGTAGGCCTGTTGTAAGGAAGGTCCTCAGACATCACCGGCAACAATGGGATCTCAATCCCATTAAGTACGTCTGGGACCTGTTGGATCGGAGGGTGAGGGCTAGGGCCATTCCCTCCAGAAATGTCTGGGAACTTGCAGGTGCCTTGGTGGAAGAGTGGGGTAACATCTCACAGCAAGAACTGGCAAATCTGGTGCAGTCCATGAGGAGGAGTACTTAATGCAGCTGGTGGCCACACCAGATTCTGACTGTTACTTTTGATTTTGACCGCCCCCCTTTGTTCAGTGACACATTATTGAATTTCGGTTAGTCACACGTCTGTGGAACTTGTTCAGTTTATGTCTCAGTTGTTGAATCTTGTTATGTTCATACAAATATTTACACGTGAAGTTTCCTGAAAATAAATGCAGTTGACAGTGAGAGGACGTTTCTTTTTTTGCTGAGTTTATTATGAGGCATGTCTTACCTTGCTTTCAAGTAACCTAGCCAAAGTCATACCATATCCGTGGACAATGATTTAATATCAACTTTTCTTTCATTGTCTTGTAGCCAAAGGCAGAATACTTGTCCTATTAGCAACAAGATGCTAGTTGTTGCATATTAGATCTCCCCTCTTTCTAAATGATATCTCTGTCACATGAAACCACTCACATGCACTGTGTTTTCCCGCTAATTGCATTATGGAACAAACATTGCAGTGTGCATCGCTGTGCTTAGCTATAATGTGAAGAAAGTATAGTTTAGCAACATTTTAAGCTAAACGTTCTGATCTGTTGCATCAGATTTGTTGCTTTTTAATATTTTATATGTAACCTAGGCCTACTGGTTGTATGAATTTGGGCACTATCGTCCCACAACTGTTCCAGAGTCTGTTTGGAATAGGCTATTTCTTTCTCGACAAACTGACCAATAGAATAGGTCGATTTTGTTCTATGGGGGATAGTAGATTGACATAGGCTAGTGATTTTGCTGTTCATTACTCATCTTCTTGGCTGTGGAAAAGGAATTGTGGAAAGAAATTCTAACATCTTCAAAGTGCACATCAGAATTCGGTAAGAAGTATCGCACATCGTTGCATCCTCGACTTGTATGTCCTGTTCATATGAATGACCATAATCAAAATGTGATTTTTGTTATTCTGAGCACCCTGGATGAACGCCCTAATCAGGTTACGCACCAAATGCATATGGGTCTGGTAGATTTCTCAAGTTTGCGGTAAATAAAAATGCTGCTGGGCAAATATCCGGCGCCACATTTTTCTAACGGAAACCCTGCCGTCAATCCATTTCTATTCAAGTACATTTCCAGGCTTAACGAAACATCTCAGAAGACTTTGAAAGAGTTTGTGCTGTGAATATACTAGTAGCATTTAGAATTCATAATGGTTTCACTGTTTCAATGATAATAGGTATTTAACGATGTTTGATAATGGGTATACTTTACTTAAAGTGATGCTTTTCCTCAATTGATGTCTTTATGATTTTGAGTAATCCTTCCTCTGTTATCCTCTTTATCTCTCACTCTCTCTTGCTCACTCTCTCTCTCACTCTCTCTCTCTCTCTGTTTCTCTCACGCTCCCTCTCTCTCGCTCCCTCTCAGGTTGGTCCTATTTTAAAATCCTTTTTCTCACATCGATTTTGTTCTATTTTTTCTTTCTTTTAAGAGTCCATTTTGTTCAACAGTTGCCTCACAGAGAGAACAGAGCAAGTATGCGGTCTGAGCTGAGGCTCTAGGGAAAACCTTCTGTCATAGAGAGAGGAGAAGAGAGATGAGGGAGGGAGAGAGCGAAGAGAGAGGAAGAGAAAGAAAGAGAGAGGGTGGGTGGGTGGGTGGGAGAGGGGGAGGGGCACTACAAGGTTACCCATCTCATGTATAGGAAAGAAAATACTTATTACATGTGCAGTAGCATGCTTTCCAGCCACAGAAAATGTAATTATTTTCACAGAAGAGATGGAATAGAATCCATTGTATTCGTTTCAGAGCTCATGCATAAAATGTATTACTTCAGTCAGCTCAGTCCTAGAACACTGTGTAAGGTGCAGAGACGTTTTGTCCTTTATTGTTTGGAATCATGTCCCAGGAGAGTTGAACGTCTATTTGATTAGTGTCCGCAATAGCATGTTATAGTGTCCTCCTTATAATAAATGACTGAGTCCCCTGAACATGTTTATAATCTTTTCTACATCTGCATTGGATTTCAAATGAATCAACTCCATATTCTTTAATACCCTGAAATTGCTCTTCCAGCACAATCGGAGGAGAATTCGCTCATATAGCAGATGTTATTTCATTACTTATCTTTACTTCCAGGCTGACGCCGTCATCTGAGGTCTTAGTAACGGCATCCAATGATGAATCAGTGAAAATAGGAAGAAGCCCTGCCTGCAGCCAATTTAGTAGATACCGTCAGACAACCTTCCCCATGTAGTAATAAATGCATTGCTAAGTACTAGCTGATGAGGGTTTGAAGTTATAAAGGAAGTCAGTGGATATGAGTTAAATGCTCTATGCTGTGTGTGCATGCTCAGTAAATAAATACTACTTCTACTTCTAACCCAATTGATACTTCTTTTTTATCACTTTATATGGTACTACACTCGTACGAAACTCATCATTCAGAAGCATTATCAGCTGCATGGGCCAACGGTTATCCAAGCAGATCAATAGAAAGCAATATTAGCTTTAGGTGAATGGTTAAAAGAGTAAGATACTGGCGTTGAGTGTTTTTATGGCTGTCGTGCTGTTAGCAAATCAAATAAAATTGTATTGGTCACATACAGATGGTTAGCAAATGTTAATGTGAGTGTAGCGAAATGCTTGTGCTTCTAGTTCCGACAGTGCAGTAAGGTCTAACAAGTAATCAAACAGTTCCCCAACAACTACCTCATACACACAAATAATCTAAAGGGATGGAATAAGAATATGTACATACAGTTAAAGTCGGAAGTTTACATACACTTCGGTTGGAGTCATTCAAACTTGTTTTTCAACCACTCCACAAATTTCTTGTTTAACAAACTATATTTTTGGCAAGTCGGTTAGGACTTCTACAGTGTGCATGACACAAGTAATATTTCCAACAATTGTTTACGGACAGATCATTTCACTTATAATTCACTGTGTCACAATTCCAGTGGGTCAGAAGTTTACATACGCTAAGTTGACTGTGCCTTTAAACAGCATGGAAAATTCCA
Organism: Oncorhynchus nerka; assembly: GCF_034236695.1. NCBI lineage: Eukaryota > Metazoa > Chordata > Actinopteri > Salmoniformes > Salmonidae > Oncorhynchus > Oncorhynchus nerka. The sequence goes on from NC_088399.1 coordinate 41,042,941, forward strand.
GAAAATTTGCTGTTTTTCAGTCTCTCGGTCCCAGCTTGAATGCACCTGTACTGACCTCGCACAGGTCTTATCAGCTGTGCATGTGGGTGAATATATCCACTCTGACTCCATCTGTCTGCTACATGTGAGGCTGTCCACCAGGGGCTCTGATATCTGACCCAGACACAGGCTACAGAATCAGACGACACGGCTACATATAGTACCAACCATTTGACAGCCTGTTCCTCACTGCTATCCCTAGCACACTGCTGGCACTCTTACCTTTGCACACACAAACCTTTGCACCCACACATCTAGACTCTTCCACATACACTCTGGCTGTGACATGAGGTAACAGGTTTATCCAAGGCAGGTGGAGTAGGTAGGATTTCAGTCAACTCAGCACGTGTCAAGCCCCGTTTGATTGACTGTCAATTTCACACTGATCCAAAGGTGTGAAACGACTTGATACAGTGCGAAGAAAAAGATACTGCCAAGGTTACTTTTGCACATCCCATGCAATGTAACTTCATCGGTCTTTCTTGCCTATTTCTGTCCCTTGAATTCACTCATACACTCACAAGGACATTGTAGTATGCTTTTCATTGGCTTGCTTGTTCAGCTAAGCATGCAGTATTGTATACAAGTTGACGTTGGTTTACCCAGGCAGTTCAGGTTAATTAGCTACCCTGCTCAGGAGCACAACAGCGTTCTGTCATTCTGTTGCCACCACTACCTGTTGTGTCGCTACCATTGTTCAGTGACTCCAGTAGACTTGTGAGTCAAGGACAAAGTTGTTCATGATACTGAAGCACTTCTACTTCATTTATTTATTTACATCACTCATCTGCCTGTTTCCCCAGTGTCGGCTGTTTCAATGTATTTAACCTATTTCCAGGGAGTCTCGGCAGGCATCCCCTGAGGTCTCTCTACAAAAGGTCATGACAACTCTGACTCATCCTCCTGACCCTTTAATAACCTGAGAGACATGCTCAAGGTGAGAAAAGGAGGTGAAATGAGTAAACAACATGTGGGAGGAAAATATACATCTAAATATAGACTTCCTTTTAGAGTCAAGTGAAATGCTTACTTAGAATGAAATAGAGGATGAAAAGGGAAATGTCGTAGCAGGTAACAGAGTGGTATGTCATTGTAAGTACCTTATCTGTGAACATTGCCTCATTTTGTCCCTCCCCTACCCATTTGATTGGGTATAAAAGTCTCCTCCTCTCATAGATGAAGTAGTCGGTCTAGTTTCTTGTATACGCTAGGTAATCCAATCAATCTCTCATTGTTCTTTGCCAGCAACATACCGCCCTGCATCCCACTGCTGGCTTGCTTCTGAAGTTAAGCAGTTTTGGTCCCTGGATGAGAGACCAGATGCTACTGGAAGTGGTGTTGGAGGGCCAGTAGGAAGCACTCTTTCCTCTGGTCTAAAAAAATATCCCATTGCCCTGTGTAGGTTGCTGTCTTTTGGATGGGACGTTAAACAGGTGTTCTGACTCTCTATGGTCACTAAAAAGCCCATGGCACTTGTCGTAAGAGTAGGGGTGTTAACCCTGGTGTCCTGGCTAAATTCCCAATCTGGCCTTCATACCATCATGGTCACCTAATCATCCCCAGTTTGTAGTTTCCCCTGTAACTATTCCCCAGGTGATTGCTGTAAATGAGAATGTTTTCTCAGTCAACTTACCTGGTAAAATAATAGTTAAAAAAATGTCTAGCCTCCACCTTGTAGAGAAACTTAAGGAGTCATCCATGGTCCTTATCCATAATGAATGGCACATTTCCCAATGAGCCCAGCATCGTAGGGCCTCTTTACACTACACTTCTTTGACGACACAAACTAAGTCCAGGAGAGATACTTGTGTAGTCTAAAGAGAAGGATCTAGATTCAAATCTCTCTTGAAGAGATGTCGCCCACACTACCTCTGGAGATAGTGTGGGAGTCATCTACACCACATACTCCCCTCTGAGTGGTAGGGCTCTCCCACACCACATGTACCTGCAAGAATGACCTTGATTACCTACAGCATTTCGTCTCTGTTAGCCAAATTCTAAATTAGGATATCCACATTCTCTGTGGTTGTGATCCATTGATTATATCTGTGAAAACATATTGATCTGATATTAGAGCTTTTGATTTGGGCCTTGCATAGAAAAAAACATTGGGGATTACAGGAAAATATGGAGGGAGAGAAAACCTGAAGAATGAATCAAAGAGTGTTTTTGTTGCTGCCTGGTCTGACGTTTACACAGAGCAAATCCCCATTGCCTCCCAACTACCATCAAGCACCACCGTGTCCCTTTGCAACACTGCACTTTAATGTTGGTTTCATAACCGGGCCTTGACATTGCAGACAGGGGCGCAGTCTTCCATGATTTAGTATTCAGTATTTTATCAGCATAAAGCAGCAGCTACTTTTCCTGGTGTCCAGTTACAGTTATGTAACGCAAACTCTTTTCCATGGAAACTGAAAACATGGCAAATAATAAACTTCTGGAATAGTTTTTGTTTTTTCATACACTCTTAGAAAAAAGGGTTCCAAAGGGGCTCTTTGGCGGTCCCCATAGGATAACTCTTTTTGGTTCTAGGTTGAACTCTTTTGGGTTCCATGTAGAACACTCTGTGGAAAGGTTCTACATGGAACCCAAATGGGTTCTACCTGGAACCAGAAAATGGTTCTTCAAAGGGTTCTCCTATGAGGACAGCCAAACAACCCTTTTATAGATAGCACAAGATTTTTCTAAGAGTGTAGAATACATGCGCACAGAAATATGTCTTAACACCTGTAAATCAAATCAAATCAAACGTTATTTGTCACATACACATGGTTAGCAGATGTTAATGTGAGTGTAGCGAAATGCTTTTGCTTCTAGTTCCGGCAATGCAGTAATAACCAACGAGTAATCTAACCTAACAATTCCAAAACTACTACCTTATACACACAAGTGTAAAGGGATAAAGAATATGTACATAAAGATATATGAATGAGTGATGGTACAGAACGGCATAGGCAAGATGCAGTAGATGGTATAGAGTACAGTATATACATATGAGATGAGTAATGTAGGGTATATAAACATAAAGTGGCATAGTTTAAAGTGGCTAGTGATACATGTATTACATAAAGATGGCAAGATGCAGTAGATGGTATAGAGTACAGTATATACATATGAGATGAGTAATGTAGGGTATGTAAACATTATATTAAGTGGCATTGTTTAAAGTGGCTAGTGATACATTTTTCCATCAATTTCCATCCATTTCTATTATTAAAGTGGCTGGAGTTGAGTGAGTATGTTGGCAGCAGCCACTCAATGTTAGTGGTGGCTGTTTAACAGTCTGATGTGTTTTTCAGTCTCTCGGTCCCTGCTTTGATGCACCTGTACTGACCTCACCTTCTGGATGATAGCGGGGCAGTGGCTTGGGTGGTTGTTGTCCTTGATGATCTTTATGGCCTTCCTGTGACATCAGTTGGTGTAGGTGTCCTGGAGGGCAGGTAGTTTGCCCCCGGTGATGCGTTGTGCAGATCTCACTACCCTCTGGAAAGCCTTACGGTTGTGGGCGGAGCAGTTGCCGTACCAGGCAGTGATACAGCCTGGCAGGATGCTCTCGATTGTGCATCTGTAGAAGTTTGTGAGTGCTTTTGGTGACAAGCCGAATTTCTTGAGGTGCTGCTGCGCCGTTCTTCACAACGCTGTCTGTGTGGGTGGACCAATTCAGTTTGTCCGTGATGTGTACGCCGAGGAACTTCACTTACTACCCTCTCCACTACTGTCCCGTCGATGTGGATAGGGGGGTGCTCCCTCTGCTGTTTCCTGAAGTCCACAATCATCTCCTTTGTTTTGTTGACGTTGATTGTGAGGTTATTTTCCTGACACCACACTTCGAGGGCCCTCACCTTCTCCATGTAGGCCATCTCGTCGTTGTTGGTAGTCAAGCCTACCACTGTAGTGTCGTCCGCAAACTTGATGATTGAGTTGGAGGGTACTATGGTATTAAATGCTGAGCTGTAGTCGATGAACAGCATTCTCACATAGGTATTCCTCTTGTCCAGATGGGTTAGAGCAGTGTGCAGTGTGGTTGCGATTGCGTCGTCTGTGGAACAAATTGGGGCGGTAAGCAAATTGGAGTGGGTCTAGGGTGTCAGGTAGGGTGGAGGTGATATGGTCCTTGACTAGTCTCTCAAAGCACTTCATGATGACGGAAGTGAGTGCTACGGGGCGGTAGTCATTTAGCTCAGTTACCTTAGCTTTCTTGGGAACAGGAACAATGGTGGCCCTCTTGAAGCATGTGGGAACAGCAGACTGGGATAAGGTTTGATTGAATATGTCCGTAAACACACCAGCAAGCTGGTCTGCACATGCTCTGAGGACACGGCTGGGGATGACGTCTGGGCCTGCAGTGTTAACACGTTTAAATGTTTTACTCACGTCGGCTGCAGTGAAGGAGAGCCCACAGGTTTTGGTAGCGGGCCGTGTCAGTGGCACTGTATTGTCCTCAAAGCGAGCAAAAAAGTTATTTAGTCTGTCTGGGAGCAAGACATCCTGGTCCGCGACTGGGCTGGTTTTCTTTTTGTAATCCGTGATTGACTGTAGACCCTGCCACATACCTCTTGTGTCTGAGCCATTGAATTGTGACTCTACTTTGTCTCTATACTGACACTTAGCTTGTTTGATTGCCTTGCGGAGGGAATAGCTACACTGTTTGTATTCGGTCATGTTTAAAGTCACCTTGCCCTGGTTAAAAGCAGTGGTTTGCGCTTTCAGTTTCACGCGAATGCTGCCATCAATCCACAGTTTCTGGTTTGGGAATGTTTTAAACGTTGCTGTGGGTGTAGCATCGCCGATGCACTTTCTAATGAACTCGCTCACCGAATCAGCGTATTCGTCAATGTTGTTGTTGGACGCAATGCGGAACATATCCCAATCCACGTGATCGAAGCAGTCTTGAAGCGCGGAATCAGATTGGTCGGACCAGCGTTGAACAGACCTGAGCGCAGGAGCTTCTTGTTTTAGTTTCTGTCTGTAGGCTGGAAGCAACAAAATGGAGTCGTGGTCAGCTTTTCCGAAAGGAGGGCGGGGGAGGGCCTTATATGCATCGCGGAAGTTAGAATAACAATGATCCAGGGTTTTGTAGCTCCAGATACTGAGTAAGCAACTGTCAATTATTCACTTTATTAATGATTCACTTTATACATTCAATGAAAAAAACAACCTTTGTGAACTTAGTACAGATACAGTAGATCCTATTAGGCAGGAGAGCAAGGGAAACAGCGAGTGTGGGAGAAAGGTTATTACGGTTTATAGTTCATGGCTTTGCTTTACCTTAAATTGTGTTATTGTACGTGTGTTCCTTCATGTTGTGTTCTGATCCCTCATGTTGTTGTATTGTGATGCGTGTCGTTGCACACTGAGCTGAGCTGCCACTCCAGCCTGTGTTAGGGAACCCGGTGGCGTGCTGGTGTCAGGAGGGCCCATGAGAAGTGGCTGATTGGCGTATTAGTGGAGGGAAGGAGGCGTTGGTTGGCACTGATACAGTCTGCTCCTCCCCTCCCTCTGAGACCTCAGTGCCCTTCTCTGGGCTAATTAAAGCACCCTGGCATACACCTGTGGAGAAGCCTGGGGGGTCTCATAGAGCTGGATCATGAAGGGTTGGTGGGAGGATAGGACTCCTTCAGAGGCTGTTGGAAGAGACTTACTTAGCGGTGGGTTTAGGGGTGAAAGCCTGTGTGTGTATGTTCATATGCGTGCCCAATCGGAATGATAGCTTGGCTCAAACCAAACATGTTGCTGAATGTTAGCTTCCAAGGCCCTGTGGCGAAGTTCTAAATCACTGCATGCACATCCATTTGTGCAACGGGCCCAGCAGCAGTACTAAAATGTTGTCAAATATTTTCACTCTGAAAAGCTTCTCTGTGGTGTCTCCTTTTAAAACCACCCAGGCCTGAGAATCTGTGCCCTATCTCGCCAATAGACATGACACAGACGGAAAGAAAGAACAACATACAGAACAACGAGAGAATTTCATACCTGGTTTGGTGTTGAAAGAATAGATTAGTTAGCAGAAAGCCCTGGTTCTCACAAGGCTCAGCCAACCTAGACCATCCATCATGTATAATACAGATACCCAGACCATCCATCATGTATAATACAGATACCCAGACCATCCATCATGTATAATACAGATACCCAGACCATCCATCATGTATAATACAGATACCCAGACCATCCATCATGTATAATACAGATACCCAGACCATCCATCATGTATAATACAGATACCCAGACCATCCATCATGTATAATACAGATACCCAGACAATCCATCATGTATAATACAGATACCCAGACCATCCATCATGTATAATACAGATACCCAGACAATCCATCATGTATAATACAGATACCCAGACCATCCATCATGTATAATACAGATACCCAGACCATCCATCATGTATAATACAGATACCCAGACAATCCATCATGTATAATATAGGTACCCAGACAATCCATCATGTTTAATACAGATACCCAGACAATCCATCATGTATAATACAGATATCCAGACCATCCATCATGTTTAATACAGGTAGCCAGACCATCCATCATGTATAATACAGATATCCAGACCACCCATCGTGTTTAATACAGGTACCCAGACCATCCATCATGTTTAATACAGATACCCAGACAATCCATCATGTATAATACAGATACCCAGACCATCCATCATGTATAATACAGATACCCAGACAATCCATCATGTATAATACAGATACCCAGACAATCCATCATGTATAATACAGATACCCAGACAATCCATCATGTTTAATACAGATACCCAGACCATCCATCATGTATAATACAGATACCTCACTCTCTCTTGCTCACTCTCTCTCTCACTCTCTCTCTCTCTGTTTCTCTCACGCTCCCTCTCTCTCGCTCCCTCTCAGGTTGGTCCTATTTTAAAATCCTTTTTCTCACATCGATTTTGTTCTATTTTTTCTTTCTTTTAAGAGTCCATTTTGTTCAACAGTTGCCTCACAGAGAGAACAGAGCAAGTATGCGGTCTGAGCTGAGGCTCTAGGGAAAACCTTCTGTCATAGAGAGAGGAGAAGAGAGATGAGAGAGGAAGAGAAAGAAAGAGAGAGGGTGGGTGGGTGGGTGGGAGAGGGGGAGGGGCACTACAAGGTTACCCATCTCATGTATAGGAAAGAAAATACTTATTACATGTGCAGTAGCATGCTTTCCAGCCACAGAAAATGTAATTATTTTCACAGAAGAGATGGAATAGAATCCATTGTATTCGTTTCAGAGCTCATGCATAAAATGTATTACTTCAGTCAGCTCAGTCCTAGAACACTGTGTAAGGTGCAGAGACGTTTTGTCCTTTATTGTTTGGAATCATGTCCCAGGAGAGTTGAACGTCTATTTGATTAGTGTCCGCAATAGCATGTTATAGTGTCCTCCTTATAATAAATGACTGAGTCCCCCTGAACATGTTTATAATCTTTTCTACATCTGCATTGGATTTCAAATGAATCAACTCCATATTCTTTAATACCCTGAAATTGCTCTTCCAGCACAATCGGAGGAGAATTCGCTCATATAGCAGATGTTATTTCATTACTTATCTTTACTTCCAGGCTGACGCCGTCATCTGAGGTCTTAGTAACGGCATCCAATGATGAATCAGTGAAAATAGGAAGAAGCCCTGCCTGCAGCCAATTTAGTAGATACCGTCAGACAACCTTCCCCATGTAGTAATAAATGCATTGCTCAGTACTAGCTGATGAGGGTTTGAAGTTATAAAGGAAGTCAGTGGATATGAGTTAAATGCTCTATGCTGTGTGTGCATGCTCAGTAAATAAATACTACTTCTACTTCTAACCCAATTGATACTTCTTTTTTATCACTTTATATGGTACTACACTCGTACGAAACTCATCATTCAGAAGCATTATCAGCTGCATGGGCCAACGGTTATCCAAGCAGATCAATAGAAAGCAGTATTAGCTTTAGGTGAATGGTTAAAAGAGTAAGATACTGGCGTTGAGTGCTTTTATGGCTGTCGTGCTGTTAGCAAATCAAATCAAATTGTATTGGTCACATACAGATGGTTAGCAAATGTTAATGTGAGTGTAGCGAAATGCTTGTGCTTCTAGTTCCGACAGTGCAGTAAGGTCTAACAAGTAATCAAACAGTTCCCCAACAACTACCTCATACACACAAATCTAAAGGGATGGAATAAGAATATGTACATACAGTTAAAGTCGGAAGTTTACATACACTTTGGTTGGAGTCATTCAAACTTGTTTTTCAACCACTCCACAAATTTCTTGTTTAACAAACTATATTTTTGGCAAGTCGGTTAGGACTTCTACAGTGTGCATGACACAAGTAATATTTCCAACAATTGTTTACGGACAGATCATTTCACTTATAATTCACTGTGTCACAATTCCAGTGGGTCAGAAGTTTACATACGCTAAGTTGACTGTGCCTTTAAACAGCATGGAAAATTCCAGAAAATTTGCTGTTTTTCAGTCTCTCGGTCCCAGCTTGAATGCACCTGTACTGACCTCGCACAGGTCTTATCAGCTGTGCATGTGGGTGAATATATCCACTCTGACTCCATCTGTCTGCTACACGTGAGGCTGTCCACCAGGGGCTCTGATATCTGACCCAGACACAGGCTACAGAATCAGACGACACGGCTACATATAGTACCAACCATTTGACAGCCTGTTCCTCACTGCTATCCCTAGCACACTGCTGGCACTCTTACCTTTGCACACACAAACCTTTGCACCCACACATCTAGACTCTTCCACATACACTCTGGCTGTGACATGAGGTAACAGGTTTATCCAAGGCAGGTGGAGTAGGTAGGATTTCAGTCAACTCAGCACGTGTCAAGCCCCGTTTGATTGACTGTCAATTTCACACTGATCCAAAGGTGTGAAACGACTTGATACAGTGCGAAGAAAAAGATACTGCCAAGGTTACTTTTGCACATCCCATGCAATGTAACTTCATCGGTCTTTCTTGCCTATTTCTGTCCCTTGAATTCACTCATACACTCACAAGGACATTGTAGTATGCTTTTCATTGGCTTGCTTGTTAAGCTAAGCATGCAGTATTGTATACAAGTTGACGTTGGTTTACCCAGGCAGTTCAGGTTAATTAGCTACCCTGCTCAGGAGCACAACAGCGTTCTGTCATTCTGTTGCCACCACTACCTGTTGTGTCGCTACCATTGTTCAGTGACTCCAGTAGACTTGTGAGTCAAGGACAAAGTTGTTCATGATACTGAAGCACTTCTACTTCATTTATTTATTTACATCACTCATCTGCCTGTTTCCCCAGTGTCGGCTGTTTCAATGTATTTAACCTATTTCCAGGGAGTCTCGGCAGGCATCCCCTGAGGTCTCTCTACAAAAAGGTCATGACAACTCTGACTCATCCCTCCTGACCCTTTAATAACCTGAGAGACATGCTCAAGGTGAGAAAAGGAGGTGAAATGAGTAAACAACATGTGGGAGGAAAATATACATCTAAATATAGACTTCCTTTTAGAGTCGAGTGAAATGCTTACTTAGAATGAAATAGAGGATGAAAAGGGAAATGTCGTAGCAGGTAACAGAGTGGTATGTCATTGTAAGTACCTTATCTGTGAACATTGCCTCATTTTGTCCGTCCCCTACCCATTTGATTGGGTATAAAAGTCTCCTCCTCTCATAGATGAAGTAGTCGGTCTAGTTTCTTGTATACGCTAGGTAATCCAATCAATCTCTCATTGTTCTTTGCCAGCAACATACCGCCCTGCATCCCACTGCTGGCTTGCTTCTGAAGTTAAGCAGTTTTGGTCCCTGGATGAGAGACCAGATGCTACTGGAAGTGGTGTTGGAGGGCCAGTAGGAAGCACTCTTTCCTCTGGTCTAAAAAAATATCCCATTGCCCTGTGTAGGTTGCTGTCTTTTGGATGGGACGTTAAACAGGTGTTCTGACTCTCTATGGTCACTAAAAAGCCCATGGCACTTGTCGTAAGAGTAGGGGTGTTAACCCTGGTGTCCTGGCTAAATTCCCAATCTGGCCTTCATACCATCATGGTCACCTAATCATCCCCAGTTTGTAGTTTCCCCTGTAACTATTCCCCAGGTGATTGCTGTAAATGAGAATGTTTTCTCAGTCAACTTACCTGGTAAAATAATAGTTTAAAAATGTCTAGCCTCCACCTTGTAGAGAAACTTAAGGAGTCATCCATGGTCCTTATCCATAATGAATGGCACATTTCCCAATGAGCCCAGCATCGTAGGGCCTCTTTACACTACACTTCTTTGACGACACAAACTAAGTCCAGGAGAGATACTTGTGTAGTCTAAAGAGAAGGATCTAGATTCAAATCTCTCTTGAAGAGATGTCGCCCACACTACCTCTGGAGATAGTGTGGGAGTCATCTACACCACATACTCCCCTCTGAGTGGTAGGGCTCTCCCACACCACATGTACCTGCAAGAATGACCTTGATTACCTACAGCATTTCGTCTCTGTTAGCCAAATTCTAAATTAGGATATCCACATTCTCTGTGGTTGTGATCCATTGATTATATCTGTGAAAACATATTGATCTGATATTAGAGCTTTTGATTTGGGCCTTGCATAGAAAAAAACATTGGGGATTACAGGAAAATATGGAGGGAGAGAAAACCTGAAGAATGAATCAAAGAGTGTTTTTGTTGCTGCCTGGTCTGACGTTTACACAGAGCAAATTCCCATTGCCTCCCAACTACCATCAAGCACCACCGTGTCCCTTTGCAACACTGCACTTTAATGTTGGTTTCATAACCGGGCCTTGACATTGCAGACAGGGGCGCAGTCTTCCATGATTTAGTATTCAGTATTTTATCAGCATAAAGCAGCAGCTACTTTTCCTGGTGTCCAGTTACAGTTATGTAACGCAAACTCTTTTCCATGGAAACTGAAAACATGGCAAATAATAAACTTCTGGAATAGTTTTTGTTTTTTCATACACTCTTAGAAAAAAGGGTTCCAAAGGGGCTCTTTGGCGGTCCCCATAGGATAACTCTTTTTGGTTCCAGGTTGAACTCTTTTGGGTTCCATGTAGAACACTCTGTGGAAAGGGTTCTACATGGAACCCAAATGGGTTCTACCTGGAACCAGAAAATGGTTCTTCAACGGGTTCTCCTATGAGGACAGCCAAACAACCCTTTTATAGATAGCACAAGATTTTTCTAAGAGTGTAGAATACATGCGCACAGAAATATGTCTTAACACCTGTAAATCAAATCAAATCAAACGTTATTTGTCACATACACATGGTTAGCAGATGTTAATGTGAGTGTAGCGAAATGCTTTTGCTTCTAGTTCCGGCAATGCAGTAATAACCAACGAGTAATCTAACCTAACAATTCCAAAACTACTACCTTATACACACAAGTGTAAAGGGATAAAGAATATGTACATAAAGATATATGAATGAGTGATGGTACAGAACGGCATAGGCAAGATGCAGTAGATGGTATAGAGTACAGTATATACATATGAGATGAGTAATGTAGGGTATATAAACATAAAGTGGCATAGTTTAAAGTGGCTAGTGATACATGTATTACATAAAGATGGCAAGATGCAGTAGATGGTATAGAGTACAGTATATACATATGAGATGAGTAATGTAGGGTATGTAAACATTATATTAAGTGGCATTGTTTAAAGTGGCTAGTGATACATTTTTCCATCAATTTCCATCCATTTCTATTATTAAAGTGGCTGGAGTTGAGTGAGTATGTTGGCAGCAGCCACTCAATGTTAGTGGTGGCTGTTTAACAGTCTGATGTGTTTTTCAGTCTCTCGGTCCCTGCTTTGATGCACCTGTACTGACCTCACCTTCTGGATGATAGCGGGGCAGTGGCTTGGGTGGTTGTTGTCCTTGATGATCTTTATGGCCTTCCTGTGACATCGGTTGGTGTAGGTGTCCTGGAGGGCAGGTAGTTTGCCCCCGGTGATGCGTTGTGCAGATCTCACTACCCTCTGGAAAGCCTTACGGTTGTGGGCGGAGCAGTTGCCGTACCAGGCAGTGATACAGCCTGGCAGGATGCTCTCGATTGTGCATCTGTAGAAGTTTGTGAGTGCTTTTGGTGACAAGCCGAATTTCTTGAGGTGCTGCTGTGCCGTTCTTCACAACGCTGTCTGTGTGGGTGGACCAATTCAGTTTGTCCGTGATGTGTACGCCGAGGAACTTCACTTACTACCCTCTCCACTACTGTCCCGTCGATGTGGATAAGGGGGTGCTCCCTCTGCTGTTTCCTGAAGTCCACAATCATCTCCTTTGTTTTGTTGACGTTGATTGTGAGGTTATTTTCCTGACACCACACTTCGAGGGCCCTCACCTTCTCCATGTAGGCCGTCTCGTCGTTGTTGGTAGTCAAGCCTACCACTGTAGTGTCGTCCGCAAACTTGATGATTGAGTTGGAGGGTACTATGGTATTAAATGCTGAGCTGTAGTCGATGAACAGCATTCTCACATAGGTATTCCTCTTGTCCAGATGGGTTAGAGCAGTGTGCAGTGTGGTTGCGATTGCGTCGTCTGTGGAACAAATTGGGGCGGTAAGCAAATTGGAGTGGGTCTAGGGTGTCAGGTAGGGTGGAGGTGATATGGTCCTTGACTAGTCTCTCAAAGCACTTCATGATGACGGAAGTGAGTGCTACGGGGCGGTAGTCATTTAGCTCAGTTACCTTAGCTTTCTTGGGAACAGGAACAATGGTGGCCCTCTTGAAGCATGTGGGAACAGCAGACTGGGATAAGGTTTGATTGAATATGTCCGTAAACACACCAGCAAGCTGGTCTGCACATGCTCTGAGGACAAATCAAATCAAATCAAATTGTATTTGTCACATACACATGGTTAGCAGATGTTAATGCGAGTGTAGCGAAATGCTTGTGCTTCTAGTTCCGACAATGCAGTGATAACCAACAAGTAATCTAACTAACAATTCTAAAACTACTGTCTTATACACAGTGTAAGGGGATAAAGAATATGTACATAAGGATATATGAGTGAGTGATGGTACAGAGCAGCATACAGTAGATGGTATCGAGTACAGTATATACATATGAGATGAGTATGTAGACAAAGTAAACAAAGTGGCATAGTTAAAGTGGCTAGTGATACATGTATTACATAAGGATGCAGTCGATGATGTAGAGTACAGTATATACGTATGCATATGAGATGAATAATGTAGGGTAAGTAACATTATATAAGGTAGCATTGTTTAAAGTGGCTAGTGATATATTTACATCATTTCCCATCAATTCCCATTATTAAAGTGGCTGGAGTTGGGTCAGTGTCAATGACAGTGTGTTGGCAGCAGCCACTCAATGGTGGCTGTTTAACAGTCTGATAGCCTTGAGATAGAAGCTGTTTTTCAGTCTCTCAGTCCCAGCTTTGATGCACCTGTACTGACCTCGCCTTCTGGATGATAGCGGGGTGAACAGGCAGTGGTTCGGGTGGTTGATGTCCTTGATGATTTTTATGGCCTTCCTGTAACATCGGGTGGTGTAGGTGTCCTGGAGGGCAGGTAGTTTGCCCCCGGTGATGCGTTGTGCAGACCTCACTACCCTCTGGAGAGCCTTACGGTTGAGGGCGGAGCAGTTGCCGTACCAGGCGGTGATACAGCCCGCCAGGATGCTCTCGATTGTGCATCTGTAGAAGTTTGTGAGTGCTTTTGGTGACAAGCCGAATTTCTTCAGCCTCCTGAGGTTGAAGAGGCGCTGCTGCGCCTTCTTCACGACGCTGTCAGTGTGAGTGGACCAATTCAGTTTGTCTGTGATGTGTATGCCGAGGAACTTAAAACTTGCTACCCTCTCCACTACTGTTCCATCGATGTGGATAGGGGGTGTTCCCTCTGCTGTTTCCTGAAGTCCACAATCATCTCCTTAGTTTTGTTGACGTTGAGTGTGAGGTTATTTTCCTGACACCACACTCCGAGGGCCCTCACCTCCTCCCTGTAGGCCGTCTCGTCGTTGTTGGTAATCAAGCCTACCACTGTTGTGTCGTCCGCAAACTTGATGATTGAGTTGGAGGCGTGCGTGGCCACGCAGTCGTGGGTGAACAGGGAGTACAGGAGAGGGCTCAGAACGCACCCTTGTGGGGCCCCGTGTTGAGGATCAGCGGGGAGGAGATGTTGTTGCCTACCCTCACCACCTGGGGGCGGCCCGTCAGGAAGTCCAGTACCCAGTTGCACAGGGCGGGGTCGAGACCCAGGGTCTCGAGCTTGATGACTAGCTTGGAGGGTACTATGGTGTTGAATGCCGAGCTGTAGTCGATGAACAGCATTCTCACATAGGTATTCCTCTTGTCCAGGTGGGTTAGGGCAGTGTGCAGTGTGGTTGAGATTGCATCGTCTGTGGACCTATTTGGGCGGTAAGCAAATTGGAGTGGGTCTAGGGTGTCAGGTAGGGTGGAGGTGATATGGTCCTTGACTAGTCTCTCAAAGCACTTCATGATGACGGAAGTGAGTGCTACGGGGCGGTAGTCGTTTAGCTCAGTTACCTTAGCTTTCTTGGGAACAGGAACAATGGTGGCCCTCTTGAAGCATGTGGGAACAGCAGACTGGTATAGGGATTGATTGAATATGTCCGTAAACACACCGGCCAGCTGGTCTGCGCACGGCTGGGGATGACGTCTGGGCCTGCAGTGTTAACACGTTTAAATGTTTTACTCACGTCGGCTGCAGTGAAGGAGAGCCCACAGGTTTTGGTAGCGGGCCGTGTCAGTGGCACTGTATTGTCCTCAAAGCGAGCAAAAAAGTTATTTAGTCTGTCTGGGAGCAAGACATCCTGGTCCGCGACTGGGCTGGTTTTCTTTTTGTAATCCGTGATTGACTGTAGACCCTGCCACATACCTCTTGTGTCTGAGCCATTGAATTGTGACTCTACTTTGTCTCTATACTGACACTTAGCTTGTTTGATTGCCTTGCGGAGGGAATAGCTACACTGTTTGTATTCGGTCATGTTTAAAGTCACCTTGCCCTGGTTAAAAGCAGTGGTTTGCGCTTTCAGTTTCACGCGAATGCTGCCATCAATCCACAGTTTCTGGTTTGGGAATGTTTTAAACGTTGCTGTGGGTGTAGCATCGCCGATGCACTTTCTAATGAACTCGCTCACCGAATCAGCGTATTCGTCAATGTTGTTGTTGGACGCAATGCGGAACATATCCCAATCCACGTGATCGAAGCAGTCTTGAAGCGCGGAATCAGATTGGTCGGACCAGCGTTGAACAGACCTGAGCGCAGGAGCTTCTTGTTTTAGTTTCTGTCTGTAGGCTGGAAGCAACAAAATGGAGTCGTGGTCAGCTTTTCCGAAAGGAGGGCGGGGGAGGGCCTTATATGCATCGCGGAAGTTAGAATAACAATGATCCAGGGTTTTGTAGCTCCAGATACTGAGTAAGCAACTGTCAATTATTCACTTTATTAATGATTCACTTTATACATTCAATGAAAAAAACAACCTTTGTGAACTTAGTACAGATACAGTAGATCCTATTAGGCAGGAGAGCAAGGGAAACAGCGAGTGTGGGAGAAAGGTTATTACGGTTTATAGTTCATGGCTTTGCTTTACCTTAAATTGTGTTATTGTACGTGTGTTCCTTCATGTTGTGTTCTGATCCCTCATGTTGTTGTATTGTGATGCGTGTCGTTGCACACTGAGCTGAGCTGCCACTCCAGCCTGTGTTAGGGGAACCCGGTGGCGTGCTGGTGTCAGGAGGGCCCATGAGAAGTGGCTGATTGGCGTATTAGTGGAGGGAAGGAGGCGTTGGTTGGCACTGATACAGTCTGCTCCTCCCCTCCCTCTGAGACCTCAGTGCCCTTCTCTGGGCTAATTAAAGCACCCTGGCATACACCTGTGGAGAAGCCTGGGGGGTCTCATAGAGCTGGATCATGAAGGGTTGGTGGGAGGATAGGACTCCTTCAGAGGCTGTTGGAAGAGACTTACTTAGCGGTGGGTTTAGGGGTGAAAGCCTGTGTGTGTATGTTCATATGCGTGCCCAATCGGAATGATAGCTTGGCTCAAACCAAACATGTTGCTGAATGTTAGCTTCCAAGGCCCTGTGGCGAAGTTCTAAATCACTGCATGCACATCCATTTGTGCAACGGGCCCAGCAGCAGTACTAAAATGTTGTCAAATATTTTCACTCTGAAAAGCTTCTCTGTGGTGTCTCCTTTTAAAACCACCCAGGCCTGAGAATCTGTGCCCTATCTCGCCAATAGACATGACACAGACGGAAAGAAAGAACAACATACAGAACAACGAGAGAATTTCATACCTGGTTTGGTGTTGAAAGAATAGATTAGTTAGCAGAAAGCCCTGGTTCTCAGAAGGCTCAGCCAACCTAGACCATCCATCATGTATAATACAGATACCCAGACCATCCATCATCAGACCATGTATAATACAGATACCCAGACCATCCATCATGTATAATACAGATACCCAGACCATCCATCATGTATAATACAGACCATCCATCACCCAGACAATCCATCATGTATAATACAGATAGCCAGACAATCCATCATGTATAATACAGATACCCAGACCATCCATCATGTATAATACAGATACCCAGACCATCCATCATGTATTTATACAGGTAGCCAGATACCCAGACCATCCATCATGTATAATACAGATACCCAGACCATCCATCACCAGACCATCCATGTGTTTTAATACAGTATACCCAGACCATCCATCATGTTTAATACAGATACCCAGACAATCCATCATGTTTAATACAGATACCCAGACAATCCATCATGTATAATACAGATACCCAGACAATCCATCATGTATAATACAGATACCCAGACAATCCATCATGTACAGATACCCAGACAATCCATCAGATACCCAGACAATCCATCATGTATAATACAGATACCCAGACAATCCATCATGCATAATACAGATAGCCAGACCATCCATCATGTATAATACAGATACCCAGACCATCCATCATGTATAATACAGATACCCAGACAATCCATCATGTATAATACAGATACCCAGACCATCCATCATGTATAATACAGATAGCCAGACCATCCATCATGTATAATACAGATACCCAGACCATCCATCATGTATAATACAGATACCCAGACAATCCATCATGTATAATACAGATACCCAGACCATCCATCATGTATAATACAGATAGCCAGACCATCCATCATGTATAATACAGATACCCAGACCATCCATCATGTATAATACAGATACCCAGACCATCCATCATGTATAATACAGATACCCAGACCATCCATCATGTATAATACAGATAGCCAGACCATCCATCATGTATAATACAGATACCCAGACCATCCATCATGTATAATACAGATACCCAGACCATCCATCATGTATAATACAGATACCCAGACAATCCATCGTGTATAATACAGATACCCAGACCATCCATCATGTTTAATACAGATACCCAGACCATCCATCATGTATAATGGGGCGGCAGGGTAGCCTAGTGGTTAGAGCGTTGGACTAGTAACTGGAAGGTTGCACGTTCAAAGCTGATAAGGTACAAATCTGTCGTTCTGCCCCTGAACGGGCAGTTAACCCACTGTTCCTAGGCCATCATTGAAAATAAGAATTTGTTCTTATAACTGACTTGCCTAGTTAAATAAATAATACCCATGTATAATACAGATACCCATATCCTGAACAAACAACTCAGGACCAAAGTGTTGATGAAGCAGACATTGATCCAGATGGATCCACCGGGCCTCTAGGATAGCATCCACATACGATATTTCTCAAGTGCCTTTATTTAATTGGGCTTACATGAGTCACGTGTGTCTTTGCATTGCTCTGCTGAAGTGTAACCGCCTGGAGGATTCTAATTAGTATTACCTAGTTAGACGCAGTTCCCTGAGAGACTCACATAGTGCATATTATTTATGCCTGAGCACCTTTTCGAGCATATTGCTGGAGTGACCTGCTACGCTGGCAGGTAGCCTAACAGTTAAGAGTGTTGGGCCAGTAACCAAAAGGTCACAGGTTTGAATCCCTGAGCCGACTAGGTGAAAAATCTGTCTGTGCCCTTGAACAAGGCACTTAACCCAAATTTTTCCTGTAAGTCGCTCTGGATAAGAGTGTCTGGTAAATGACTACGTGTGAGTTTCTGTAAGTCCACATCCATCACGGCAACTCCTTACATTTACCATATGAGACTGAGTCATCCCACCATTTAGAGTAGATTTGGATATTGAAGTGCACAAAAACTGGTCAGTAGGAATTAGTCTATATCCACTGAAACACTATAACTTTACTCCTAGGCTCTCTATGCTGATTTATGGGGGTAGATGAAGGGGAATGTGTATTCTATGTGGTTGGACAGATTTCAAGATTCCCTCGACATTTGCATGTATCACTCACCACCCACCCCCAGACGCTTTAGGTGTTGTGCGAAAAGTGTCTGGTAAAAGTTCACCACATTTCTTTCCAAATCAAGTTTTTAGTAGTGACAGAAATGTTCATCCCCCACTTTCCCATTTCAAGATAGGTTGCGTACCTTGAGAGAGTTAAGTCGTGCCAGGGTTTTCCCAGGGAGAAATAATTGGGAGGGACAAAGAAGGCCAACGCTTATGACCACTTACCTTCTGTCCACCAGGAGAGCAGCTACACTGAACATAGCTGTTAGCCTCAATGGGTCTAAAATGACCCTGACAGACAGTAGTAGTGTGGTAGAGATTAAAGGAGAGGATGAGAAAGGGTGAAGGTAAAGAAATAAATCAATGAGTCCGCTAAGGTCTTTACTGGAGTTGCTATCACCACAGCCAGGAAGAGTTTTAAGTGACCAGAATGAACTCAACTACTAGAGTGTAAAAGCAACACTTACACAGTACACAAATACACATGCTAACCAACATCCTGAATACAAATTTTACAGGAATGCTGATGTGCGCTGAAATAGGGAATAGGGGTTGCATGAAGAGAGCTCCTCTGGCTGAGACATGAGTTGACGTCATGCTATCTGTGCTGTCGCAGCCCGCTCTGTAAATCTCTGGATTTGTGGCGGCATGTCTTGAAATGGATGTTGCCATAACTTAGCCTGTATGATCTCAACCCAGAGCTGTTTAAACTGACACTAAATCACAGGTGATGGCCTCACCCTATTTCACTGAATGGATTGTTTGTTCAGAGCCTTTGAAGCTGATAAAGATCTGTCTTTAGTTCTGGCCTACCGTCTCAGCTTTATACACCAGTGTTTGAGGATATTTTACCGTAGACTCTACAGCCCTATTCCTCAATAGATAACATAGATTGTCATATAATGAGAATGAGTGCCCATAGACATCCATATTAAAAAGAGGATTATTTCCTATAGGAAAGAACAGCTATGAAAGGCAATCAGCCAGAGCAGCTGTTAAATGTTAACCTGTTAAATGTCATATCAAAATGTAAATTTTATCATGAGAGGTCCGTAAACAATACCAAGTAATGCTTATACTGCCAGAAAGATTGAATTGCTGAGGTGTAGTCACTTTTGAGGACAGAAGCTCAAGAACACAGTACAAATATGAAAATGTGAAAATCGTATGATTTTTTCTTTTCCTATTCAGCAAAAGCGGGGGAATAGGGCTTGAAATGATTGAAGTGCTTTCTAGTTATATTTGTTTATACTAATTGCTCAGAGAAAGACATTTGTTTCAGAAGTAATAAAAACACGGTGGGGTTCCAAATTATTGACACAAAATGTTAGTATTTGGTCCCGTATTCCTAGCACGCCATGAATACATGAATGTGGTCTCTGTTTTTGGTAATGGTGAGATGTTAGCATAAATACTTCTAGATAACAAACAGGCTTTATTTACAAACTAGTAACAATGTCTCACCGCATGGCCTTTTTCTCACTAATTTTCCATGATTTGAAAACAAAATCATCTCCGAAATAAAGTTATTTTTTAAACAAAGCGATTATTATTATTATTCATTTAGAATTATATAAAAGCCCATTGGATATTTTCACAGATTTATGATTAACCCTGTTGTAACTGCATTCAGAGGTGAAAGAAGGATCGGACCAAAGCGCAGCGTGGTAAGTGTTCATCTTTCTTTTAATGAAACTGAACACTTCAAAAACAAAACAACAAATTGAAAACCGAAACAGTTCTATCTGGTGCAGACACACAAAGACTGAAAATAACCAGCCACAAAACACAAAGGAAAACAGGCTACCTAAATATGGTTCTCAATCAGGGACAGCGATAGACAGACTCCGGAGTGGAGCCCCCGTCACCACATCGCAATGCAAAATGTGGTGCTACAGATAACCGTGCCTTCAACTATTTTAGCACTGTTTTGCGCTGCTGGTCTTGATAAATCGGTTATACTACAATTATAAAATTAGGGTGTATAAATGTTATGCTCTTAGTGCAACCTTTACTTAACTAGGCACGTCAGTTAAGAACAAATTCTTATTTACAAGGACAGCCTAGTCCTTCCCCCGCATCACGGAATTTAACCCCGGCCTCCCACATGCCCGCACAACACGGAGATTCTTTAGCTAAATAGCCAAGTACTGTAGCCTACTCCCGACTGTCACGTTATACAGCGCCATATTTTCTGATCTATCCTAATGGAAACCCAGAGGGTTAGAAACACCATAATTTGAATCAAATTAATGAAGCAAAACTTCTTTAAATCAGTCCCATATATACAAAAAAGGTTTTAAATTCTCTAGTACAGCCACTATTGAAGTGGCTGCTGCCAGCACACTGACTCAACTCCAGCCACTTTAATAATGGGAATTGATGGAAATTGATGTAAAATATATCACTAGCCACTTTAAACAATGCTACTTAATATAATGTTTACATACCCTACATCATTCATCTAATATGTATATGTATATACTGTACTCTATATCATCTACTGCATCTTTATGTAATACATGTATCACTAGCCACTTTAAACTATGCCACTTTGTTTACATACCCTGCATTACTAATCTCATATGTATATACTGTACTCGATACCATCTACTGCATCTTGCCTATGCCATTCTGTACCATCACTCATTCATATCTTTATGTACATATTCTTTATCCCTTTACACTTGTGTGTATAAGGTAGTCGTTTTGGAATTGTTAGGTTACATTACTCGTTGGTTATTACTGCATTGTCGCAACTAGAAGCACAAGCATTTCGCTACACTCGCATTAACATCTGCTAACCATGTGTATGTGACAAATAAATTGGATTTGATTTGATTTGAAGGCTATCAAATGCTTCTCAAAGATGCCCTCTGGTGGTGAAACTAGCACTAACTAGCATTAATGTTACCTGTAATTGGCACTTAAATAATGTGCCATAGAATTCTGCGGCACCATGCAAGCTGCGCCGCAGTACGATGCAACTTTTAAAGGACAAACCACTGTAGTACATCCTCCCAGTGAACTGCAGAAATGTTGGTTGTGTTTCAGATTATGTTGTGCCCAATAGAAATGAATCGTAAATAATGTATTGTGTAATTTTGTAGTCACTTTTATTGTAAATAAGAATATAATATGTTTCTAAACGCTGCTACATTAATGTGAATGCTACCATGATTATGGATAATCCTCATGCTACCATGATTATGGATAATCCTCAATGAATCGTGAATAAGGATGAGTGAGAAGAGGGTCAAAGATCATACCCCCAAGACATGCTAACATCTCACCATCTCTCGCCATTCAAATGGTTGATGACTCGATATAATTTTAGCTTTAGCACAAAGGGATTTCATCCCTCTGTGACCAAGAGAAAGTGGTCTTGTTTCAATTTGACTAAATTATTTGGTAGTTCTTAATGTTGTGAGCTCTAAATCCATCTGAGAACATTACAGTGAGATGAGACCACTTTATCTGTAATCGCTAGGCTCCTTTTCATATGCAGTATTGCAAGCGGAACTGCAAGGTTCACAGCCAGAGGAAATCGATCATTTGTCTGGCTATGCCAGAAAATGTGACGTGTCGCTCCCTATGTAAATGAGGTGTCAGATTTCACATACTGCATCTCAGCTGAAAGCGGAGAGCGGCATGAGATGATGGACAACCAGAGCTTTCACGGAGTTCACAGCAATTGATGTTGCGCCGTTCACAGAGAGCTCTGTACACAAAAATGTTGTCCGGAACCGGTTCAGAACTGCTCAAAGTCCCCTAAATAAGGGACTTAACCAGCTAATATCTTTACGAAGGGGACTCCATTCTCATTTAGGTTCCTGTGCTGCATAATCAAATCCCTCTTGCTGGAGTGGATAGATGGATATCCCTCGCTCATTTGCTGTTAAATGAGACCTAATACAGGAAAAGCTCAGTGTTCTTGAGATGCATCTAGCTTATTATGCAGACAGAATCTGGCTGCCTTTGAAGTCCTTTGTTTATGTTGTAGAAACTGCAGGTCCAAGTAAAATTATACTGCTGGCCACAGGCAAAGTGGGTACATGAAATTAGAACAATAAGACATTTGTAGTTATTTGATCTTTTCATGGTAACGGGCAGTGAGAAAGGTTGGTTGTGTCCATAAGTCTGAACCAAGCGGAGCCCTAGGCCTGTGGGTGGCATTCTGCCCACCTTGCTAGGAGGCAGTGGATTTGGATGGCGGTCTGAGACCGTCTCTGCTTCTCAGCCTCATTAAAACAATAGTACAGAGAATATTGCCCTACACCACCCACACGCCCCGTCGCAGTCGAACTGGAACAGGCTCTTTCTTTCCTTCTTTATTTATCTCTCTCTCTCACTCTTTCGCTCTCTCGCTCTTTCTCTGTACTCTCTTTTTCTCTCTTCCTATCCCCCCTTCGCTCTACTCCCCCTTCTCTCTTTCCTATCTCTTTCCGCCCACACAATGAGGAGAGAAAGCAGGCTGCTCCAGCAGGAACTGGGAAATACCCACATACTCTGAGCCCTCAAGCTGCCAAAATACAGAACACAAAACCAAAGTTTATGCATGGCTCTGTTGGCTCAGAAAGTGTAGCCTACATCTTGCAGATCTTGCACAAAGCAAAAGCCCCAGAGCCACTCTGCTGAGGAGAGCTAGGGAGAGACAGATGGGGCTCCCTGGCATTTAGAGGGGAGAGTGAAGGAGCAACCAGTCAATGCCAATGACGTTAATTACCATATAGAGGTGGTGCAGAGTACACCTTATATTTCTGTGGGGAAATCAGCTTGCCATTCTAATCCTTAGGGGTTGTTAGAGAGAAAAGGGTAGCAAGATAAAAATAGATCTTACAACATACAGAACAAAATAACCTGAAACAGCCCAGACTGGGATTGCAGAGGAAGGGAGAGCGGGATGGATGGTGATCGAGGGAAGGAGGGAAAGCGAGAGTAGGAAGTAGAGAGAGGGAGTTGAATTATAGCCCACTCGAGGAATCAATAACTTCACAAATCTGAGCTCCAGTTAACTGCTGCATGCCTTTCCCTGGCTGCTCCAGAGCAGAGAGGCTGACAGATGTGAGGACCACAGGCAGCCCATTTATGAAGCTCCTGCTCCCACACAACCTAGGAGCAGGAGGGGAGAGGAGAGGAGGTTCAAATCCCAGGCAAGCAGGACTGACTAAGAGGAGAGGGGGTTCAAACCCCAAGCAAACAGGACTGACTAAGAGGAGATGGGGTTCAAACCCCAGGCAAACAGGACTGACTAAGAGGAGAGGGGGTTCAAACCCCAGGCAAACAGGACTGTGACTAAGAGGAGAGGGGCTTCAAACCCCCAGGCAAACAGGACTGACTAAGAGGAGAGGGGGTTCAAACCCCAGGCAAACAGGACTGACTAAGAGGAGAGGGGGTTCAAACCCCAGGCAAACAGGACTGACTAAGAGGAGAGGGGCTTCAAACCCCAGGCAAACAGGACTGACTAAGAGGAGAGGGGGTTCAAACCCCAGGCAAACAGGACTGACTAAGAGGAGAGGGGCTTCAAACCCCAGGCAAAAAGGACTGACTAAGAGGAGAGGGGGTTCAAACCCCAGGCAAACAGGACTGTGACTAAGAGGAGAGGGGCTTCAAACCCCAGGCAAACAGGACTGACTAAGAGGAGAGGGGGTTCAAACCCCAGGCAAACAGGACTGACTAAGAGGAGAGGGGCTTCAAACCCCCAGGCAAACAGGACTGACTAAGAGGAGAGGGGGTTCAAACCCCAGGCAAACAGGACTGTGACTAAGAGGAGAGGGGTTCAAACCCCAGGCAAAAAGGACTGACTAAGAGGAGAGGGGGTTCAAACCCCAGGCAAACAGGACTGACTAAGAGGAGAGGGGTTCAAACCCCAGGCAAACAGGACTGACTAAGAGGAGAGGGGGTTCAAACCCCAGGCAAACAGGACTGGACTAAGAGGACTCAAACCCCAGGCAAAAAGGACTGACTAAGAGGAGAGGGGCTTCAAACCCCAGGCAAAAAGGACTGACTAAGAGGAGAGGGGGTTCAAACCCCAGGCAAACAGGACTGTGACTAAGAGGAGAGGGGCTTCAAACCCCCAGGCAAACAGGACTGACTAAGAGGAGAGGGGGTTCAAACCCCAGGCAAACAGGACTGTGACTAAGAGGAGAGGGGCTTCGAACCCCCAGGCAAACAGGACTGACTAAGAGGAGAGGGGGTTCAAACCTCAGGCAAACAGGACTGACTAAGAGGAGAGGGGGTTCAAACCCCAGGCAAACAGGACTGACTAAGAGGAGAGGGGGTTCAAACCCCAGGCAAACAGGACTGACTAAGAGGAGAGGGGGTTCAAACCCCCAGGCAAACAGGACTGTGACTAAGAGGAGAGGGGTTCAAACCCCCAGGCAAACAGGACTGGCTAAAAAGAGAGAAGGGCTAATGTATACACATTAGTGTATCCTCCCAGCGAACTACAGAAATGCTGTGTGTGTATGTAAATCTCTCTCCCACATTGTCATTGTCAATTATTTTAAAGACTTCCTCCCCCTGACTTCCTCCTACTGTAATGTCCTACTGGAGGCTAGAGAAAGGAGCTCAACCCTCTCCCCAAATCCATAACATATTCTTCCATGGCACATCTAGAGTCCTGCACTCCAGTGCCACCTCCGCACGGTACAGCTGCCTCGGAGCTTTCAAATGAATTTTTAATCAGACTATGGCAGGGAGCAGGTTTTTGTTTAGTGCTTCTATTCTGCCTAGTCTCAGAGCTAGTGAGGGATGTGATTATTCACCATGACAGTGTCAAAGGTCCAGTAGCACCACACTTGGAACTCTCCATACACTTGGAACTCTCCATATACTTGGAACTCTCCATACACTTGGAACTCTCCATACACTTGGAACTCTCCACTTGAGGGATGTGAACTGACAGTGTCTCCATACACTTGGAACTCTCCATATACTTGGAACTCTCCATACACTTGGAACTCTCCATACACTTGGAACTCTCCATACACTTGGAACTCTCCATATACTTGGAACTCTCCATACACTTGGAACTCTCCATACACTTGGAACTCTCCATACACTTGGAACTCTCCATATACTTGGAACTCTCCATACACTTTTATTTTTTATTTCACTAGTCCAGTCATTTGAAGATTGGTATGATCATTAAATGCCATATTCTTAATTTGCCATCACCACAGATCCCATCCTCTTTTAAAACAGATTGCTCTTCTACTATATGCAGAGATAGAGTTGAGTAAATCATGTTCTCGGTAGTGCCAGTTTGATGCCTCTTTGCCCTCTGACAGCTCTGTGGAAAAGGGACAGTATAGCCAATGTCAGCCGTGCCCTGTGGAAAGTGACATTTTTGTCATTTTTTGGGCTGTTCTGAAGGAAGAAGGGAGGGAGAGAGAAACACACACGAATATATGACATTCACCAAAAACACTTCTCAAAACAATTCTCCCAGTTCCCTTATAATCTGTTTTTACTGCCTGGTTGCAGTGGGACCTCTGATCCCATGTCAAGTTAAACAACATCCATAGTCCCCCATAACAGGGCTCTCTGTACATCGATAAAGACAGGATCATTAAGTTAAGATAATTAGTTTTTGCACGCTAGAGGATACCTAACTGCCAATATAGGATGCTTGGTCTCATCTTTGTTATCATGTATACTAAATGGCTATTCTGTGCTCTAGAGTCTGAGAACCAAAACAACTTGCAAACAATATTGGCTTTTCAATTCTATTCTCTGTGTAGTTTCTAACAGTCTCTGGTCTTTCCTTTCACAGTCTTAAAACCACACTGAAGAAGAAACTGACCAACGATGTGGTCAACCTGTCTGGCATCCCTCTGTCTGGCCGAGACATCCACCGGGTGGCCTTCTACCTCCGAAGTAACTGCGACTCTGTGTCGGCCGTGGACCTCAGCTTCACCGAACTGCAGGATGAGAGCCTGCGCCTGCTGCTACCCTACCTGGGCTCCATGCCCAAACTCACCACCCTGGCCATCAACGGCAACCGTCTGACGGTGGGCGTGCTGAAGGACCTGACGGAGATGGTGAAGAACCCCCTGCAGTTCCCCAGCCTGGCCTGGGTGGACCTGGGCAACAACGTGGACATCTTCACCGTGCCACAGCCTCTCCTAGTGGCCCTGCGCAGACGCTTCGGCCTCCGGAGTAGCCTGCCCACAATCTATGAGTACAGTGAGGTGCAGGCCTATAGTAGTTATACCCTGGAGACCTCTATTGAAGAACACAGCCTGTATGAAGAGGAGGAGGGGGGAAAGAGGGAGGAGGAGGAAGGAGAAGAGGATGAGGATAAGCTGGAGCTGGAGTCGTGGGGTGTTGGGGAGAAGCTTGGGGGGAAGGTTGTATCCACGAATGTGGCTCTGCACTACTGTGAGAGGTGAATGGTCAGAGCCAGCATTGTGTATTGACAAATCTTTGTACCCTACTGTACCCTCACCTTGCCCTGAGTGCTGCCTCCTGTGTCAGCATGCGTCATCATGACAGGAGAAGCTTGGGGTCACCAATTTCATAAAACACCCACTAGGAGAAAACACTGTGTTGTCTCTTTGTATGTTCCGATTGCAGAGAGCTAAAGACAGTTTCAGGAAAATGTACAGTTCTTTTGTTGGTACAGACATTGTTATCCTAGGAACTGCAGTGACGTTGTTACTGTGTCGTCCTCCAAATGTCATTATTTATGAGCAAAGGAATCTTAAACAACAGGAACAAGACAGATTAGATTTCACCTGACTGTTTTGGCTTTCTAATGTCAAGTACTTTTTTTCTTATGTATTTGAGGTACTTTCATGTAGCACATGCAGACTGGATCACACAGTGGGAGGGTTTGTTTGCATAAATATGCTGCTGTATTTTATTGCACAACACACAACATTGACTAAACGCTGATTTCAGAACAGATGGTTTTAATTCACCAGAATCCCGTTCATCAAAGAAGAGTTTTTATTTTCCAAGTAGAGCAGCCCCGATGAGGCTGTGAACCTCTGAGTGAGCCTCAGCCGGCGAGTTCTGGGTCGGGTTGCCCTGGGCTGGGAGCTGGGGAGAGGACACACAGTCTGTCTGTCTGGGAGGGTTTGGGCAGCTGATGAACTGATTGCCTCCTCTGTCAGGTCGTGTTAGTGGTGACCAGAGACAGATGCTGAGGAGATTAACCATTTTTCTCAAAGCAAAACGGAATGATCTCTCGAGTGCATCGTCCACCGTTGGTTATATGGAAGATTATATTTATGAATCGTACCATAAATAAATAAGATGTGCCCTACTTGTTCAAATGAAAGGCAAAAATATTGAGATGATGAATGAATTCGTTTTTTCTTTCCTCTGTACTGCTGTTTGCACACATAAATGGACAGAATTGTGAATATGAGGATCAGAAGAAGCATGTTACAGGTGTCCATCACCTGTTCTCTTTAGATGTTCTGTTCAGTGTTTATTTTGAGCATTATTTTGTATCTTTTTTTTAACTGACATGACTGTTTACTGCAGCTCAACAATAGTCTGCAGAGATAAAGTTTTAAATAAATTATTCATAGTGTGTTTGTGCACTCATGTGGTTGTCTATGTCTGTCTGTGTGCACAGTTGTGTGGGTGTGGATGTATGTGTTTGTGAGTGCTCTGGACATACCTGGTGTCCTCTAGAAACGGTTGTTTACTCGTTCGCACTTTAAATACATGTACAAGTCAATGCCTGTTTAGACTGGCTCTATCCAGTCACAACTCTCTAAATGAATGTCCACTAGAATGGATTGATCTTCATCCAAACCGCTAGAGTCACTATGGCTTCCAACATACTGCATTTGTCTCTGCTTCCCACCTCAGTCTACTCTACAGTAACATATTATAGAATACATGTTATGACTGTCCTTGCTTACTGTAACAAAATAAATACATGTCACAGTTCCATGCATGTGGTCATTGTTGCTGTTTGTTGTTGAACTGTATAAACTGACGTCATCTCCCACCAGGCAAGAACATAGAGCAAGAAGTTGAACACTCATATTCTGTGCATAGGGCAGTGGCGACCTCATCTTTTTTTAAATCAGGGGGGCTTGCCTGTTTTGCATGTTATTTTGGCATTAATACGTGTCACATATCAGTTTGCAAAAAATGACATTTTTTGGGGGGATCATTGAGTTAATAAAGCCACATGCAGGTGTTTCAGCCTAGCTCAGTGCTTTCTGTTGTGGTGGGGCTGGCCAGCAGAAAATAGGAGCATTGCACTATGATTGGCTCAGCATTGCACCGTGATTAGCTCAGTGTTCTGTCACTCATGGGGACACTACATTACCCCCCCCCCTCCCCTTTAGTAAGAGTAGACATAAAGAATGTGAGCCCTTTGGGTGCTGCCATAGAGTTACATTAGAAGTGCCCTTCCGAGAAGGCTCAAGGTCATGGGCCACAAATAAAATCACGTTTTATTTGTGGCCAATGACCTTGAGCCTTCTTGGAAGGGCACTTCCAACTCATCGACAGTAGCTTTGATTGGGCTGAACATCATACTTTCAAAATCTTAGCTAGCCATCATCATCATAAACCAAGTAGACAATCTCCTGGCAAATCCTTTTTAATCCTTGTCATGTGAAGATAAATAATGAAGATAAATTATAGATAAAACATATCAACCATTGGACATAAACAACAAGTTGGATATCGCAAATTCAACAATGAGTTGTTTGGAAGGAATCGGTGATAGTGGCTCACCGCAAGCATTGCAACTGGGAGGCCAGACTGGAAAAATCCGTTTTGAACAGTCATCCAACTCGCAATTGTAAACTTTTTTTTGATGACTAAACTTGCTGACAAAGGACCGCCGCACACAAGGTGAGTCCAAAAATGTCTTATATGTTGCTGCATAAATGATGTTATATGCCAGGGAGATATGGTCAGCAATATCAGCTACGTTTTTTAAAAAGGCAGTAAACGAGGCTGAATCAATTGTTTCGCTGCCAGACAAGGCTCCACTGATAGCCAGGTGTAGCGGTGGTAAAGATTCACTGTATTGTGCTGGAGAGAAAGCTCTGCTGTTGGGACAGCTTTATTTAGGCCCTAACCGTTTGTGGGCACCATTTGTGGCGTTTAAAGTGCAATTAATGTATTGTTTAATGTTGTGTTGTGTTGTGTAGTGGCTTTGCTGGCATGCATCTTCTTGAGTTTGCTCCACCAAGATTTACATACTAAAAGTGTTTCTGGTATAGAGTGACCACATTTAAAATACCCAAATGTGGGACAAAGGGATGATTTCGCGGGACAGTGTCACCTTTCATTCATCCTTTTTGGGGGCAGCAAAAAATCCCCTTTCCGCTGCACCGAAAATAATTGACAGGGGCCTATAGGCTAATCCTTTGCCTCGTGCAAAATTTGGTCGTACAGAAACGAGAGACCAAATGTTGGCTGTTATATGAACATCAATACTTGGCCATGGTACCATTTTTGGTTGTTTTCAGCAAGTGCAAAACAGTTAGGAAGGGAGACTTTGAAAACCAGATTGAGTGAGCAGAAAATATATTGACGCAACTAATGAGCATGGAGAGCCTCACAAGCAGTGGCGATTTTAGAATGTAAATATTGGTGTGGCAAACTCAACATTGAAAGAAAATGTAAATGCATGCCAGCAAAGCCACTATACAACACAACGCTAAACAATACATGAATTGCACTGTAACAATGACAAAACGTGTACCACACTGTTAGGGCCTATATAAAGCTGTCCCAACAGCAGAGCTTTCTTTTCAGTACCATGGACTGAATCCTTACCGCTGCTATACCTGGCTATCAGCGGAGCCTTGTCTGGCAGCAAAACAGTTCATTCAGCCTTATTTACTGCCTTTTAAAAAAACATAGCTGATATGGCTGACTTTCTTAAACAAATGTGGTTTCTACTGACAATTGAGATGTACAAATTATGGCATAAGGGGATGACGAGCGGCAGAATTCAGAACATGGGCCGTTCTTACAATATTTTTCCTGTACACCAAGTCAGAACTGTAGGATAAATAAAGGGGGCATATAAGCAGATAATCATAAATGCTCTTACTATATTCAATAATATTAGCCTAACAAACCATTATAACTCTGTTATTGTCGTTAAACGCTTGCGCCAACATTAGCTTAGCTTATATTATTGAGAATTTGACACTATAGAAAACTCGCTACAATGTAAAATCCAAACTCACCTCTTTTACCAAATGAATTTGATCCAAATCAACCCCACCGCAGTGCTGACCTCCTCTGTCCTGCGTTTTACCCGGTGTAGATTATTCCCTGTACTCCAGCTGACAGCGGCACTCACGGATAAAAAACTGTTTTATTGTAAATTAACAAAGATGTAAAGAACTCATTCACTCGTGCTGTATTCGACCTTTTCTGGCCTATGGTGTTGCATGTAAATGTTTATCCTTTTAAGCTTGGAAGAGAGACCCTTAAGACTTCAGCAGTCCTGTGTAGCTCATTTGTTAGAACATGGTGCTTGCATTGCCAGGGTTGTGGGTTTGATTCCCATGGGGGACCAGAGATAAAATGTCTACACTCGCTACTTTAAGTTGCACTTGATAAGAGTGTATGCTAAATGACTAAAATGTAAATGTCATTACAGACCTGGGTTCAATCCCAGGCTGTGTCACAGCTGACCGGGAGACCCATGAGGCAATGCATAGTTGTCCCATTGTGCAAAGAAACCACTACTAAAGGACTTGCTTGGACCAATAACAATGGACATTAGACCAGTGGAAATCTGTCCTTTGGTCTGATGAGTCCAAATTAGAGATTTTTGGTTCCAACGCCATGTCTTTGTGAGACGCAGAGTAGGTGAACGGATGATCTCCGCCTTTGTGGTTCCCACCGTGAAGCATGGAGGAGGAGGTGTGATGGTGTGGGGGTGTTTTGCTGGTGACACTGTCTGTGATTTATTTAGAATTCAAGGCACACTTAACCAGCATGGCTACCACAGCATTCTGCAGCAACATGCCATCCCATCTGGTTTGTGCTTAGTGGGACTATCATTTGTTTTTCGACAGGACAATGACCCAAAACACACCTCCAGGCTGTGTAAGGGCTATTTGACCAAGAAGGAAAGTGAGGAAGTGCTGCGTCAGATGACCAGGTCTCCACAATCACCCGACCACAACCCAATTGAGATTGTTTGGGATGAGTTGGACTGCAGAGTGAAAGAAAAGCAGCCAACAAGTGCTCAGCAAATGTGGGAACTCCTTCAAGAATGTTGGAAAAGCATTCCACATGAAGATAGTTGAGAGAATGCCAAGAGTGTGCAAAGCTGTCATCAAGGCAATGGGGGGCTACTTTGAAGAATCTGAAATATAAAATATATTTTGATTTGTTTAACACTTTTTTGGTTACTACATGATTTCATGTGTTATTTCATAGTTGTGATGTCTTCACTATTATTCTACAATGTAGAAAATAGTCAAAATAAAGAAAAACGCTTGAATGAGTAGGTGTGTCCAAACTTTTGACTGGTACTGTATATCTTGTCAAAAGCGGAGCGTGAAGGCAAATAGAGATATGTATATAATGACGAGAAGCTCACGGATGTCACCTGCGGGAAGACAGGCGACAAGTTTAGTTCCAAAATAAGCCCACGGAAACACATTGGGCTTATTTTGGACAGATTTTGGCGAGTGAAACCTCTCGCTTCACCTCTTCCTCTCTGCTGCAAAAGAGACAGGTTGGAATGTCTGACTGAAATACAGGACTAATCAACCTTTTTCGTAAATTAATGGTGTTTGAATGTGTTGGGACATAATTGTTTGGTCGTGGGACAAAAGGCCAAAATGCAGGACTTTCCCTCACAATGTGGTCACCCTATCTGTCCATCGAGAGAGGATATCCCTCTGTATAGTTCTATGGCTTTCCAATACATCAGCTGGATTCTCAGCCACGGTTTGTGTTCTGTGTGAATGAGCAGATTGCAACGAGATGGAGGCGAGGCCCAGTCCTATATGGACCTGCCAGTGGTAGAGTAATATCACTATAGTGCTGACTGTGACTCACTGCTCTGCTGGGTATGCAGCTTTCCCGCTTCATAGGGATAGTACCGGTATGCAGGGCCATCCATCTTCTGCTCTTATTAGGCCTGTAGAAATTCACGTTGGAGCTCAGTGTCAAATAACAGGAGACTCTGGGCCAATTTGCAGCTGACATAAAGCTCGCCAGCTTGTCCTAAAACCTGGAAATGAGTTACCTCTGGTTCGTTCGGCCGTTCCTAATTAATGGGGAAAGAATAGAGTTTTGGCATAAACAATGAAAATAAGTTCTGAGGTTAACACAGGTTTAGGAGATCTTATACGTTTTGTTCTGTGAGGTATTATCAGTCAGTTAACATAACCTTTATGAATTATGAAGTCTTTATGTGGTTTATGTGCTTTTTTAAATTACATATATTGTTAAAAATTCACAAAAAAGTGACTTTAGCTGATGAAGATTATCTCATAGTACAAAACATATAGGATCTCCTAAACCTGTGTTAACCACAGACCATATTTTTTTAGTTTATGCAAAAACCCTACAACAACTCCATTCATTTCCCCATAGGCTTTAACCAATGAACCATGGCGGAGTTAGTGCCCACAAAAATATGTCATTTTTAAAAATGTAACCTTTATTTGCAAGTCAGTTAAGAACAAATTCTTATTTACAATTACAGCCTACCCCAGATGACACTGGGCGTCACTCTATGGAACTCCTAATCACAGCCTAATGTGATTCAGCCTGGAGTCAAACCAGGGACTGTAGTGACACCTCTTGCACTGAGACACAGTGCCTTAGACTGCTGCGCCACTCGGGAGCGCAGGCATTATCAGCTCTGAGGGGTGGCCAGTCCTCTTCTGGCTGTGCCGGGTGGAGATTATAACAGAACATGGCCAAGATGTTCAAATGTTCATAGATGACCAGCAGGGTCAAATAACAATAATCACAGTGGTTGTAGAGGGTGTGACAGAGGGTGCAACAGGTCAGTACCTCAGGAGAAAATGTCAGTTGGCTTTCCATAGCCGATCATTCAGATTATCTCTACCGCTCCTGCTGTCTCTAGAGAGTTGAAAACAGCAGGTCTGGGACAGGTAGCACATCCGGTGAACAGGTCAGGGTTCCATAGCCACAGGCAGAACAGTTGAAACTGGAGCAGCAGCACGACCAGGTGGACTGGGGACAGCAAGGAGTCATCAGGCCAGGTAGTCCTGAGACATGGTCCTAGGGCTCAGGTCCTCCGAGAGAGAGAGAGAGAAAGAAAGAAAGGGAGAGAGAGAGAGAATTTGAGAGAGCATACTTAAATTCACACAGGACACCGGATAAGACAGGAAAAATACTCCAGATATAACAGACTGACCCTAGCCCCCTGACACATAAACTATTGCAGCATAAATACTTACTATTGACCCAGGCAGACTAGCGTAAAGAAAACCACATTCCTTCTAATAGCATTTTGACAAAAGCTCTGCTGCAAGTACAGTAGCTTGACACAACACACTAACCCCCTTTTTCTCCCCAATTTCCTGGTATCCAATAGCACTGTTAGTAGCTACTATCTTGTCTCATCGCTACAACTCCCGTACGGACTCGGGAGAGACGAAGGTCGAAAGTCATGCGTCCTCCGATACACAACCCAACCAAGCCAAGCCGCACTGCTTCTTAACACAGTGCGACACTGTGTACCTGGCAACCTTGGTTAGCGCGCACTGCGCCCGGCCCGCCACAGGAGTTGCTGGTGCGCGATGAGACAAGGATATCCGTACCGGCCAAGCCCTCCCTAACCCAGACGACACTAGGCCAATTGTGCGTCGCCCCACGGACCTCCCGGTCACGGCCTGTTACGACAGAGCCTGGGCATGAACAGGGTCTCTGGTGGCACAGCTGGCGCTGCAGTACAGCGCCCTTAACCACTGCGCCACCCGGGAGGCCCTTAAGGGCTCTATTTTAACAAACCTAACACAACGGTAAATCTTAGCACTGTGAGTGTGTGTCGGAATTTTTACAAATATTTTCACAACCAGAATTATGGGCACAGTAGCTGATTAATGAACAAGTTGTAGTTGTGGTGAGACTTGATCTCTCACTGGCCAATCAGAACGTGGTTCAAAGTGAAATATGTAGTTGCTTGACGTTGTGTATTTACAGTCTTTTATATTGCATTGTCATCAACTCCAATTTGAATGTTAGTCGGTAACAGCCTAGTTTGTTAAATAACCTATAGAAAGAAAATAACAAACTGTATGTAGGCACATCCCATCTTTGCTAAATATGTTTAACATGTTTGCAGTCAAAATTATAAGAAACCTAATTGCATGACTTCAATATGGATTTTTTTTTGTTAAACATAGCATTCCAACTGTTATGAGGGCTAGGCCTACTTTAAATTGCATTATGTCTGCCATGTCTAAGCAATGGACATGCCTAAGGTTGTCAATAAGCAGGATTAAATGTACTATTGATAAGGCTTAAAAAGACCCACTGGTTGAGTCAACATTATTTCCACATAATTTCAATCAAATTACGTTGAACCGAAGTTGAATTGATGTCTGTGCCCAGTGGGGAGAGTGAATAATCACAGGGGCACAAGTTTGGTTTTAGAAGTGGGGGGGGAGGGACATAATTATTAATATTTATTTATTTTATTTATTTTATCCTATCAGATAGACACTCCAAACAGTCCCCCCATATTCATTGAAAGTTGCGCCCCTGGTCAAACACCATAATTGCTCCCTGTGGGCATATAATATTAAGGTAGACTATGGAGGCGTTTACGAACATCCAAAATAATAAGGGGAGCTGGCTAGAATACTGATGAAAAGAGGAAGTCAGCTCACTGTGTTGCTGCTCCCAAACTTGATCTTTTAATAAGCTATGGTCATTCATATTCATTTCAAAGCAGTCTCACGAGCAAACCCCTTTATTGAGAGGCTGCTATTTGGCAATTACATTGGGAAGGACAAAAATAAACTGCCTTTATTGAGGGGAGGGGAGGGGAGGCTATGCTTGGTGTTTATTCTAAACAACAATATTTCTAATTAGGATGGGGTCAGAAGCTTGATATCATAAATTGCATTTCTCGTTCCACGATACTCTGTGCACACATAGGCCTACATTTCTTTACGCATAACATATATGCGTCAATACAAAATACTAGGCTCCTGTCAACTGTATCGTTGCTTATGTGCCTTTGACACTTGTACCTCCTTGGCGCCATACAGACCACTAAGAAAAGAAGAACATTTCTATCCACCTTGATTAGAAAACTTTCAAACAATTTGAGTTCGTTGGAAATTACATCAGTCTCTGTCTTTGTTGTCTCTCTCTCTGAGGCTGAGAAGAACTGTTCTTAGGACTGTTCTTTCCCCATGTCTCTCTCTGAGGCTGAGAGGAACTGTTCTTAGGACTGTTCTTCCCACATGTCTCTCTCTGAGGCTGAGAGGAACTGTTCTTAGGACTGATCTTTCCCCATGTCTCTCTCTGGGGCTGAGAGGAATAGGACTGTTCCTTCCCCATGTCTCTCTCTGAGGCTGAGAGGAATAGGACTGTTCTTTCCCCATGTCTCTCTCTGAGAGGAATGGGACTGTTCTTTCCCCATGTCTCTCTCTGAGGCTGAGAGGAATAGGACTGTTCCTTCTCCATGTCTCTCTCTGAGGCTGAGAGGAATAGGACTGTTCTTTCCCCATGTCTCTCTCTGAGGCTGTGAGGAATAGGACTGTTCTTTCCCCATGTCTCTCTCTGAGGCAGAGAGGAATAGGACTGTTCCTTCTCCATGTCTCTCTCTGAGGCTGAGAGGAATATGACTGTTCTTTCCCTATGTCTCTCTCTGAGAGGAATGGGACTGATCTTTCCCCATGTCTCTCTCTGAGGCTGAGAGGAATAGGACTGTTCCTTCTCCATGTCTCTCTCTGAGGCTGAGAGGAATAGGACTGTTCTTTCCCCATGTCTCTCTCTGAGGCTGAGAGGAATAGCACTGTTCTTTCCCCATGTCTCTCTCTGAGGTTGAGAGGAAATGGACTGTTCTTTCCCCATGTCTCTTTCTGAGAGGAATGGGACTGTTCTTTCCCTGTGTCTCTCTCTGAGGCTGAGAGGAATAGGACTGTTCTTTCCCCATGTCTCTCTCTGAGAGGAATGGGACTGTTCTTTCCCCATGTCTCTCTCTGAGGCTGAGAGGAATAGGACTGTTCCTTCTCCATGTCTCTCTCTGAGGCTGAGAGGAATATGACTGTTCTTTCCCCATGTCTCTCTCTGAGAGGAATGGGACTGATCTTTCCCCATGTCTCTCTCTGAGGCTGAGAGGAATAGGACTGTTCCTTCTCCATGTCTCTCTCTGAGGCTGAGAGGAATAGGACTGTTCTTTCCCCATGTCTCTCTCTGAGGCTGAGAGGAATAGGACTGTTCTTTCCCCATGTCTCTCTCTGAGGTTGAGAGGAATTGGACTGTTCTTTCCCCATGTCTCTTTCTGAGAGGAATGGGACTGTTCTTTCCCTGTGTCTCTCTCTGAGGCTGAGAGGAATAGGACTGTTCTTTCCCCATGTCTCTCTCTGAGAGGAATAGGACTGTTCTTTCCCCATGTCTCTCTCTGAGAGGAATAGGACTGTTCTTTCCCCATGTCTCTCTCTGAGGCTGAGAGGAATAGGACTGATCTTTCCCTGTGTCTCTCTCTGAGGCTGAGAGGAATAGGACTGTTCCTTCTCCATGTCTCTCTCTGAGGCTGAGAGGAATAGGACTGTTCTTTCCCCATGTCTCTCTCTGAGGCTGAGAGGAATAGGACTGTTCTTTCCCCATGTCTCTCTCTGAGGCTGAGAGGAATTGGACTGTTCTTTCCCTGTGTCTCTCTCTGAGGCTGAGAGGAATAGGACTGTTCTTTCCCCATGTCTCTCTCTGAGAGGAATGGGACTGTTCTTTCCCCATGTCTCTCTCTGAGTCTGAGAGGAATAGGACTGTTCTTTCCCCATGTCTCTCTCTGAGAGGAATGGGACTGTTCTTTCCCTGTGTCTCTCTCTGAGGCTGAGAGGAATAGGACTGTTCTTTCCCCATGTCTCTCTCTGAGGCTGAGAGGAATAGGACTGTTCTTTCCCCATGTCTCTCTCTGAGAGGAATAGGACTGTTCTTTCCCCATGTCTCTCTCTGAGAGGAATAGGACTGTTCTTTCCCCATGTCTCTCTCTTAGGCTGAGAGGAATAGGACTGTTCTTTCCCCATGTCTCTCTCTGAGAGGAATAGGACTGTTCTTTCCCCATGTCTCTCTCTGAGAGGAATGGGACTGTTCTTTCCCCATGTCTCTCTCTGAGGCTGAGAGGAATAGGACTGTTCTTTCCCCATGTCTCTCTCTGAGAGGAACAGGACTGTTCTTTCCCCATGTCTCTCTCTGAGGCTGAGAGGAACAGGACTGTTCTTTCCCCATGTCTCTTTCTGAGAGAAATAGGACTGTTCTTTCCCCATGTCTCTCTCTGAGAGGAATAGGACTGTTCTTTCCCCATGTCTCTCTCTGAGGCTGAGAGGAACAGGACTGATCTTTCCCTGTGTCTCTCTCTGAGGCTGAGAGGAATAGGACTGTTCCTTCTCCATGTCTCTCTCTGAGGCTGAGAGGAATAGGACTGTTCTTTCCCCATGTCTCTCTCTGAGGCTGAGAGGAATAGGACTGTTCTTTCCCCATGTCTCTCTCTGAGGCTGAGAGGAATTGGACTGTTCTTTCCCTGTGTCTCTCTCTGAGGCTGAGAGGAATAGGACTGTTCTTTCCCCATGTCTCTCTCTGAGAGGAATGGGACTGTTCTTTCCCCATGTCTCTCTCTGAGTCTGAGAGGAATAGGACTGTTCTTTCCCCATGTCTCTCTCTGAGAGGAATGGGACTGTTCTTTCCCTGTGTCTCTCTCTGAGGCTGAGAGGAATAGGACTGTTCTTTCCCCATGTCTCTCTCTGAGGCTGAGAGGAATAGGACTGTTCTTTCCCCATGTCTCTCTCTGAGAGGAATAGGACTGTTCTTTCCCCCCATGTTCTTTCTCTCTCTCTGAGAGGAATAGGACTGTTCTTTCCCCATGTCTCTCTCTTAGGCTGAGAGGAATAGGACTGTTCTTTCCCCATGTCTCTCTCTGAGAGGAATAGGACTGTTCTTTCCCCATGTCTCTCTCTGAGAGGAATGGGACTGTTCTTTCCCATGTCTCTCTCTGAGGCTGAGAGGAATAGGACTGTTCTTTCCCCATGTCTCTCTCTGAGAGGAACAGGACTGTTCTTTCCCATGTCTCTCTCTGAGGCTGAGAGGAACAGGACTGTTCTTTCCCATGTCTCTTTCTGAGAGAAATAGGACTGTTCTTTCCCATGTCTCTCTCTGAGAGGAATAGGACTGTTCTTTCCCCATGTCTCTCTCTGAGGCTGAGAGGAACAGGACTGTTCTTTCCCATGTCTCTCTCTGAGGCTGAGAGGAATAGGACTGTTCTTTCCCCATGTCTCTCTCTGAGGCAGAGAGGAATAGGACTGTTCCATTCTCCATGTCTCTCTCTGAGGCTGAGAGGAATAAGACTGTTCTTTCCCCATGTCTCTCTCTGAGAGGAATGGGACTGAATCTTTCCCTTGTCTCTCTCTGAGGCTGAGAGGAATAGGACTGTTCTTTTTCCCCATGTCTCTCTCTGAGAGAAATGGGACTGATCTTTCCCCATGTCTCTCTCTGAGAGGAATAGGACTGTTCTTTCCCATGTCTCTCTCTCTGAGAGGAATGGGACTGTTCTTTCCCCATGTCTCTCTCTGAGAGGAATGGGACTGTTCTTTCCCCATGTCTCTCTCTGAGGCTGAGAGGAATAGGACTGTTCTTTCCCCATGTCTCTCTCTGAGAGGAACAGGACTGTTCTTTCCCCATGTCTCTCTCTGAGGCTGAGAGGAATAGGACTGTTCTTTCCCCATGTCTCTCTCTGAGTCTGAGAGGAATAGGACTGTTCTTTCCCCATGTCTCTCTCTGAGGCTGAATGGGACTGTTCTTTCCCTGTGTCTCTCTCTGAGGCTGAGAGGAATAGGACTGTTCTTTCCCCATGTCCCTCTCTGAGGCTGAGAGGAATAGGTTCTTTTCCCCATGTTCCTTCTGAGAGGAATCATGTCTCTCTCTGAGGCTGAGAGGAATAGGACTGTTCTTTCCCCATGTCTCTCTCTGAATAGGAGGCTGAGAGGAATAGGACTGTTCCCCATTCTCTCCTGAGAGGAATGTCTCTCTCTGAGGCTGAGAGGAATAGGACTGTTCTTTCCCATGTCTCTCTCTGAGGCTGAGAGGAATAGGACTGTTCTTTCTTTCCCCATGTCTCTCTCTGAGAGGAATGGGACTGTTCTTTCTTTTCCCATGTCTCTCTCTGAGAGGAATAGGACTGTTCTTTCCCCATGTCTCTCTCTGAGAGGAACAGGACTGTTCTTTCCCCATGTCTCTCTCTGAGGCTGAGAGGAATAGGACTGTTCTTTCCCCATGTCTCTCTCTGAGAGGAATAGGACTGTTCTTTCCCCATGTCTCTCTCTGAGAGGAATGGGACTGTTCTTTCCCTGTGTCTCTCTCTGAGGCTGAGAGGAATAGGACTGTTCTTTCCCCATGTCTCTCTCTGAGAGGAATGGGACTGTTCTTTCCCCATGTCTCTCTCTGAGAGGAATAGGACTGTTCTTTTCCCATGTCTCTCTCTGAGAGGAATAGGACTGTTCTTTCCCCATGTCTCTCTCTTAGGCTGAGAGGAATAGGATTGTTCTTTCCCCATGTCTCTCTCTGAGAGGAATAGGACTGTTCTTTCCCCATGTCTCTCTCTGAGAGGAATGGGACTGTTCTTTCCCCATGTCTCTCTCTGAGGCTGAGAGGAATAGGACTGTTCTTTCCCCATGTCTCTCTCTGAGAGGAACAGGACTGTTCTTTCCCCATGTCTCTCTCTGAGGCTGAGAGGAATAGGACTGTTCTTTCCCCATGTCTCTCTCTGAGGCTGAGAGGAACAGGACTGTTCTTTCACTATGTCTCTTTCTGAGAGAAATAGGACTGTTCTTTCCCCATGTCTCTCTCTGAGAGGAATAGGACTGTTCTTTCCCCATGTCTCTCTCTGAGAGGAATATGACTGTTCTTTCCCCATGTCTCTCTCTGAGGCTGAGAGGAACAGGACTGTTCTTTCCCCATGTCTCTCTCTGAGGCTGAGAGGAACAGGACTGTTCTTTCCCCATGTCTCTCTCTGAGGCTGAGAGGAATAGGACTGTTCTTTCCCCATGTCTTTCTCTGAGGCAGAGAGGAATAGGACTGTTCCTTCTCCATGTCTCTCTCTGAGGCTGAGAGGAATAAGACTGTTCTTTCCCCATGTCTCTCTCTGAGAGGAATGGGACTGATCTTTCCCCTTGTCTCTCTCTGAGGCTGAGAGGAATAGGAC